>NC_043713.1:40408204-40529932 GCF_006229205.1 Suricata suricatta
TAGAACTCCCTTATGACCCAGCAATAGCCCTGCTAGGGATTTACCCAAGAGAGACAGAAATGCTGATGCATAGGAGCACATGTACCCCAATGTTCATAGCAGCACTGTCAACAATAGCCAAAACATGGAAAGAGCCTAAATGTCCATCACCTGATGAGTGGATCAAGAAGATGTGGTATATATACACAATGGAGTACTACATGGCAATGAGAAAGAATGAAATACGGCTATTTACAAATACAAAATACAAAAATAATACAAAAAATTTCCTACAGGAAAGTGGATGGACCTCGAGGGTGTCATGCTAAGTGAAATAATCCAGGCAGAGAAGGACAGGAACCATATGTTTGCACTCATAGGTCTAACAGGAGAACAGGAGAAACCTAATGGAGGACCAGAGGGAGGGGAAGAGGGAAAAAGAGTTGGGGAGAGAGAGGGTCGTAAAACTTGAGAGACTATTGAATGCTGAAAATGAACTGAGGGTGAAGGGGAAGGGGGAGGGGGGAAAAGAGGTGGTGGTGATGGAAGAGGGCACTTGTGGGGAAGAGCACGGGGTGTTGTATGGAAATCAATTTGACAATAAAATATTAAAAAAAAAGTGACATGAAAGATCAATTGAATGGTGTTTATTGTAAGGTGATCCAGACAGCACCAAAACAGCATTTCCTGTTTTGACTTTTTCTCCAGTGTCATTAAGTTATACCTGACAAAACCGTAAAAAAAAATTCAATGTGCACTATGTGATGATGTGATATGTATATACATGGTGAAGGGATTCCTCATACTGAGTCAAATAGCACATTCATCACCTCACATATTTACCGTAAAAATTTTTCATTTTGTTAAGAACATTTTTCCATTGTCCTAGCAAAGTTCAATTATACAACACCATGTTATCAACTGTAATCCCCAAATTATACACTAGATCCTCTGACCTTTCTCATCTTACAACTGAAAGTTCATAGCCTTTTACTAACTTCCCTTTATTTCTCCACTCATTGCCACTGGCAATTTCTCTTTTCCTCTCTGTTTCTGCGTTAGACTTTTTTATTTTTAATATTTTTACATTTAAGTGATACCAGGCACTATTTGTCTTTCTCTGTCTGGTGTATTTCACTTAGCATCTAACAGATGTGAGCACTGTCTCATTGTGGTTTTTATTCGCATTTCTCTGTTGCTTAATGAGTTTGAGCACCTTTTCATACATCTGTTGACTATTTGTAAGTCTTTTTCCAAAAAATGTCTATTTTGATCCTTTGCCCATTTTTTAAATTGAATTGTTGGGTCTTTTTCTAATGAGTTGCATGAGTTTCTTGTATGTTTTGAACATTAGGCCCTTTTTGAAGATGTGGTTTGCAAATATTTTCTCCCATTTCATAGGTTCCTTTTGCATTTTGTGATGGTTTATTTCGCTGGACAGAAGCTGTTTATTTTGATGTAGTCTGTCTTTATTTATTTTTTCCTTTTGTTGCTTTTGCTTTTGGTGTTTTAAAAAAAAATCATTGCTAAGACCAATGTCAATGAGCTTCTTTGCTATGCTTTTTTTCTAAAAAATTTGCAGTTTTAGGCCTTACATTGACATCCTTAACACAGTTGGTTTAATTTTTTGTATATGGTGTAAGATCAGGGGCTAGTATCTTTCTTTTTTTTTTGGCATGCGACTACTCAGATTCCCCATTACCACTTATTGAAGACACTACCTATTTTACATTTTTGACAACTTTTCAAAAATTAATTGACCATATATGCATGGAATTATTTCTGGACTTTATTCTTTCCATTCATCTATGTATCTGTTTTTATGCCATTATCATTCTGTTTTGATTACCACAGCTCTGTAATATAGTTTGAAATCAGGCAGTATGTTGACTCTAGCTTTATTCTTCCTTCTTATGATTGTCTTAGCCATTCAGGGTCTTTTGTGATTCCATACAAATTTTTTCATTTCCATGAAAAATGCCATTGGAATTCTGAGAAGAAATTACATTAAATCCGTAGATTGCTTTGGGTAGTATAAACATTTTACCAATATTAATTTTGAAGTACATTGACACAGACTATCTTTACACTTATTTGTGTCTTCTTCAATTGCTGTCATTGAAATCATATAGTTTTTTTATGTGTATAGTCTTTCACCTCCTTGGCTAATTTTTTTCTAAGTATCTGTGTTTTCAATGCTTTCGTATATATACTTTTTCTTAATTTCTCTTTCTGATAGTTTATTGTTGGCATATAGAAATGCAGCACATTTCTGTATTGGTTTGCATCTTACAACTTTACTGAAATTATAATAGTATTTTGATTAATTCTTGAAGGTTTTCTCTGTATAAAATTACATCATCTGCCAAAAGAGACAATTTTACTTCCATCAGATGTAGATGCCTTTTATATCTTTTTCTTGCCTAATTGCTCTGGCGAGGACTTACAGTATCATGCTGAATAAATGTGGACAGCGGCCATTCCTTTCTTGCTCTTTATCTTCTTTGACATTTGTTCAACTAATTTCCTTTTTCTCTGTCTCTCTGTTTTGTGCTTCTGTCTCTGCCTCTGTGTTCTCAGTTCCCTCTTTTTCTCTTCCTCCCTCTCATGTTACTAAACACACACACACACACACACACACACACACACAATTTTTGGATCTGGTTTTCCTACTGTGGAATTAGCATTCAGCTACAAATGTGACACTTAGGAAGAAAATGAGAAGGATGAAAGCAAAAGTAAGAAAAGAAGACAATATTTTTATATTGTGTCTTTTCTTCACCTATCCTGAGCTCTTTTCCTCTTTATAGTTTTTCTCCCTCTCTTGGTTGTCTCACCCCTCAGGCTTAGTGAGATGAAATAATGGGAAGTTTCACCTATGGAACTCGAAAGATGTTATTCAAAGGGGAGAGAAATAAAATATTTAGTGCTATGACACAGTCTGTGACCTGCTTCTCTTCATTGATATAGTTCAGAGGATGTTAAAAGGGTTTTATTCATGTGGTTGGGGCTAAACACAGACTCGCTGTATAGTGTTTTTTTTATCTGTACCATCTTACTTTGTAAAGTTCATCTATTATTTAAATACTGATCATTTTTCAACTAAAATTTCTCCTTATTTATTTTGTATCACATGCTGCTGATCACTGTCTTGATGACAATTAAATCAATATCTAAGCCTTATAAATGAGTCATTGGGAAGTTTACCAACGTCTTTTTTTTTTATTTCCTGTTCCAGAACAGTTTTCTAGAGATGGGCTTGTCAAATTCCCAGTGAAACTGTATAAGGGAACAGGCAGCCCATCTCTTTAAAATCACAGGTAATTTATAAATTGCTTTGCATTGTTCAATACTAATTTTATACACACACACAAATGCACACATGTACATATATGACAATTTAATTGTATTTTAATAAATGTCTTGGGTTTTTGTTAAGAAAAATTACATCACCAAATTGAACATTTTGATGAATATCATATTTCATGTAAATTATGGTAATTAAATATTATATGATTATGAATTATAGTTTTATTGCCATTTGAATAATGGTACTACTCTGATCAAGAGTAACAATACTGTTTCTTAAATTATTACAAATAATTCCCAAATATAAGATGTATTTATTACATACACTTTTGTGAATATTATTAATGTAAAATAATAATTATTGCAATGGTAATAATGTTTATGTTATTAATTCACAATCTAATTATTGGTAATGTTTCATATTTTGATTTAAAATCCCAGGGAAAAATTACATTTAGCTCAATGTGTTTCAATCTACAATAATCTGAAATTTAAGGTAAATCAGTATTAAAAGGAGAAACAAAACATTCTTATAATGATGCAAGATGCCAACTTTGCGTTTTAGCTGAGAGCAGAATGAACCATATGTGTGTCTGAATTGCAATGTATACGTATTTCAATTTTTCTAGCATCTTCCAGTGCTTAACTTAGAAACCGACTATTAACAACTGCTATTACTATGATGAGCATCTAGCAAGAAATAGACTACTAAGCAGCTCCATGGCATTGAAATAATAACATAAACTCAAACTGTAATATTTTGTTTTGTTTCTATTATCTGAAAATATTTATAGACAAATAGGTTTAAAATTCAGATGTCTGAACTATATTGTTAAAGGAAGTGACAAGGACATGGTTAAAGAGGATGGATTAATACTTCATAGAACCAAAATGAGGTATGTGGGGTAATTACAGAACTAATGAGCTAGTTAATCATCCTGAGAACAAACCATTGCTTCCATTTGCTTCACCTGGTGGGAGGTTTGAATAGATGACTTCTAAAGTTCTCACAGGATGTAGGAGTCTGTGTGCAATTTAATATAATTTATGATTTGGGTCCCTGATTAATTAGAAAGTTTGAGAAGAATATTAAGTCTTTTAGGCCATTACAATAATGCTCTCAGCTGCCTTAGTAAGAGGAAAGAGTTAATATCCAAATTTTCCAATTTATTATTGTGGATCAATAAAGAGTTAAGCATGGTAAAATGTTGAAAACCAAGCAATACGTACTAAATGTTCTCTAATGAAGTATTTTTCTGTCCCAGATCTAAAATGGGTGACCTAAGATTATCAAAATAGTTATCGGACAACTCAATGTAGGCAAACTAAATTTTTGAGTTAAGAATCAACAACAAAACTAAAAACAAAAATAAATAGATTATGTTAAATTTCTATATTTTTATTATGTCATGAAGACCTAGGTTTTTAGGGTTAGAGAGATAATGTATTAACTTCATCAGCTAGGGTTTAATTAAATTCATTCTAAATCCCTGGAGTTGTATGTTCTAAGCAGCAGCCCAGTGATCTGAAGAGGTCATGGGTATTGACCTTGCTAGCTACCGTATTCCCAACATTAGAGATGAAGGATTCTGCAGGTGCCTAATCCATTAAAATATATGTTAAATGTTACAAGATTATATATGTAGACCAGTGGAGCATAATTTAGGTAAAGGGAAAAAGCAGTACATAAATATCTGTACCACATGCATTTGAAAACCCTTCTTATAAAACACAGACAACATACACATATATTTAAGTCAAAGATTAAAACAGTTATTTCTTTTCCTAGAGGGACCCTTTTTCATGAGTCAAGACACATTTTGATTACATTGGTTGTCCTGGTATGTCCCAATTTAGATAGTGAATTCTCCCTTGACTGTAACAAATACTCATGTTAGTTATCTCTTTAAATCACAAACTAAGTACGGTCCGTTTCCTACTCAGGCCTTTACCCATGAAAAGTTAGAGGCCTAATGCAGATCTTAAGACTTCATAAGAATGTGAAAGGATGTGCAATATTTTCAATGAGTTAAGTGCATTTCATAATGGTATCATATTCATAGTTGTTCCTGAGGTTTTTCAACCACATTATAAGATATCTGGTTTTCTGCTTTCAAAAAATAATAAAAAATCAAACCTTGATTGATCCAACCACAATATAGTCAAAATGGATGTCCAATACCGAAAAGTAGCAGAAAAAAAACATACTTTAAGGTTTTTGACAGCAAAATTTTCAAGTATATTTATAGATTCAAAAACTTTATATCAACTTTATTCCCTTTACATTATCTTTTAAACTGAATTAAGTCAGATTAGAGGTGACTGATATTAAAAACTAGTTTATATTTCAAAGGAAATTTTAATATTTTTGCACACCTTTGGAGTTTACTTTCAGGAGGAAGATAAGCAGTTATAGCAAGGATAGTGCAAAAACAGCCACTACTGATTGTGAGCTACGGGCAGCCCCCTTTACAGAGACTTCAGATTAATGCTACAATGTTGTTTACAGATTTGATCTGGTAGTTGATTTTTTTTAATTCAAATAGTCTCTAAAGCAATGACCTCTTGAGACATGACTATTGTCTTCCAGATTTTCTGTATGTGAATTTACCTCAATTTTTAAGGCATCCTAGATTATGATCCCATTTGGTAGACACTGAGCAAGTTTACTAGGTGACCACCTGGTATACTGCTGATGCTTTCTATTCAAAATCTCGTTACTCTGAGACCATGATGGAATTTATTTGAATTTACTCAAAGACAAAGGATTTGAACTTTCACCATTATATTTATGTTTACCAGAAAACAAAATGAAACAAAACTAACCCATAAGATTAGATCTCCATATTTAAGACTGGAGTGGGAATTTTGTTTATTTTGTGTAACTGTTTGTGTATGTTCATGTTTATAATTTATTCCATATTAGTCTTATGTATTAAGGCTGAGCTCACTGGCTATGATGTTAACTAAAATCAGAAAGAAGAATTTCACTGGAATTTACTAGAGACAACTTGGCAGGTTTTTGGATAAAGCAGGAAGCAAATGAGATGGACCAGTGTAACATGTAGTGTAAATAAATGTGAAAAAATACATTTCTAAAATTCATGCTAATACTAAGTTATCAGGCTAGGGCACAATGTATGAGGTCTGATTAAATTTTAACTTTTCTTTGTGTTTGTCATTTCATTGTCTGCTTCACTTCACTTAATAAAAATTCATAATCAACATCAAATAGTTCAATGCAGTAGGCAGAAGGTAGCAGAAAATTTTTCATTTTTGTAAGTAGCATATGCAGCTATTACATTTTTATTGGCTAGGGAACCAAATAAGGCAACATGTAAAAATAACAGGCAAACAATTACTAAAAACAGACCATTCAATTCCTTGAGATAATAATACTCACAAATATTTAGCGTGTGCTGACTATGTATTTGCTGGGCCCCTACGAGGTTGGGCCCATTCTTATCTTCATTTTTCAGAGAAGAAATGTGAGACTTGGGCCTACTGTTCTTTAATAAAGACAGCAATATTATTCACTGTTGAACCCAAAGAAAATTTGCATAATTTGAATATCTAGGAAATGTTATTTTTTCCCATCTACATTGTGGCAACATTTGCAGAAAGAGCTGGTACACTTGCATTGACAAATATCACTTATTTATTATTTGATTAAAAATGCATTTATGGTTAATTTTGAAGTAACTAAGATCCATGTGAATATAAAACATTATGATGAATGATTTTTGCACTTACATATCACTTTAGGAAATTATCAACACAAAATAAAAACAGTCTTCTGCTCTAATAAGTACATGAAATCAGTATACCTTTTATGTAAATCTGAGGACAAAATTTTATCTGTCAATCTCTTAGAACAAAGCATGCAAATAGAACTCCATAATATTCTCTTCTTTCTTGTCTTGTAAATCACAAATAGAATTTAATTTAATCCATTTGGACACTAGCTACTGTACTTATTTAATCTGAACCCTTCTCAAACAACAGTAAGCATCCATCCCTGCATAACTGCTAATTTTTCACTGTTTACCACCCCCTGCACCGCAGGGCATCTGCTGCATGAACAGTGAATTCTAATACTGAGGCATGTCACACTGACCTTGGGAAGCAATTTTGCTAATGAGTGACAGAAGACCAATGAACTATGGAAAGCCTTTCCTGATAAAGTCATAAAATGAGTTTTACAAGAGTCAATTCCTCATGTTCCTTGTTACACAAACACTGAAAGCTACAGCACTCTTATCTCTCCAGATCCAGAGCAACAGGATTCCAAATAGTACCTGATTGGGCTGTGAACTTGGCCTGAGCTCAAAATAAGGTCAGCTGCCAGCCTGAGGGACTCCTATGGTCAACACCAAATGGATTGAATAAATTGGGTGAGAAGGTGGCCAATCTAGTCCATGTTGATATCCTCGATTTGAAGATCTCATTCAAAATCATTTACTTCACGTTATATTGACAGGTAGCAGTAGATTTACAACAATTGTGTAGTTTTATCAGTTGTCAACTTGATAAAAATTAATCTCTTCTGCATTATAACATTCTGACTTCTAGCTCTGCATAAGTCAATACAAATTTCACACCACTTTTAAAGTATCACAAAAATATTATTCAACTGAAAAAACATTTGTTGCACAGCATCCTGTTCATACTCTTAAAACCAATCATTATACCAACACTTGTGCAAGAATTAGTACAAGAAATTCTAAAAAACTTACTGAATTAGTCCATGGTTGAATTTAGAAGTTTCAAAGGAACTAGACTTTAACTTGTAATTTTATAGGGCTATTTTATGATTTTGTAGTCAAGAAATTGTAATAATTTAGAATTTATTATCATGTGCATTGGAAAGTAAAATTATTTAAAGTGAATTAACAACCTTTTGAGCTGATCCTGCCGTTTGAGCATTTAGGAAATGCTAAGGTTTAAAAGATTTTCGAAAGAAAGGTAAGGTAATTATATATGTTAATAATAGAGAATTTATTTTATCTCATTACAGGGATGTTTTCCATTCCATTACGAGGTCAGTTAGAAGACTGATATAAATTTCCCACACTGCATATGTAATAATAGCAACTTGGAATCACAAAAAGAAACTAAGAGATTTATATCATTTTTCTCATTTAAGTTTTTTGAAGTAGATATTTTTTATCATTCTCATTTTTCAAAGGAGAGAGGAAACATATTCAGATAGCTCTAAACTCTTCAGAAACACTCAAATGCTTATTGAATAAAGTCCATTATTAAGGACTATGCTATACATCGTCAAGTTCCTGCAGTCTTCTCTGGCTTTATTTCAATCACTCTCATCCCTGCACCTTCACTCTCTTTACCAAAACAAATGAGTACATGAGTTAAAATGAAATAACTTGTCATTCTATAGCCCCAATGCCAAGGCTACATCATGACCACTGTGCCTTAGGTACATCATGACCTCTGTGCCTTAGTTCAGAGTGCTTCCATAGCCTAAAATACATTTTACCAAATATCTGTTTCCTTGGACATTACAGCAGCAAGATGCAGTTCAAAGGTCACTTCTCCATAAGTTACTTCCCTGTCAAAGGTCACTTCTCCTCCAAAGGTTACCACCCAGTCTTCCTCCATTGTTCTGATTTCATGTGTACTTTGTAATATTTATTGGTCTTATTTGTTGAAATAATGTTTCTCTTCTTGCAGAATATACCTTTCTTGAGAGCAAGGACAAGATCTTTATTGTTTTAGCGTCCTCGGCACCAGGCAAAGAATGAGCCTAAAGTTCATAGTATAGTAAATGCAATCACATTAAAACAGTAAATGCCAGGTACAAAGTACAAGGTATGATAATAGTTCCAAAGGATGTTGAACAAGGAAAAAGAGGCTCTCAACTTAAGGTTTTGAAGGTTCTAAGAAACTTATTTTTTTTCCTGACAGTATGTATTAGAATGTGTAGAAGGGCACGTGGGTGGCTTAGTCGGTTAAGCATCTGACTTTGGTTCAGGTCATGATCTCATGGTTCATGAGTTCGAGCCCCGTGTGGGACTCCAGAGCCTGAAGCATCCTTTGGATTCTGTTTCCCTCTTTCTCTGCCCCTCCTTTGCTCATGTTCTGTCTCTCTTTGTCAAAAGTAAATAAACAACAACAACAAAAAAATGTGTGTAGAAAAAAGAAATTTGCTTTCAAGTCAAAACAAAAAATAAAAATAAAAACCAATGAAAATCAACTACAAAGAGCTTCTTTTGACAAGTTTCATTTTAGTTATGTGACTTAGATGAGGTATGGGCTTTCTGGATTTTATTTTTAAGTTTAGTTTTAAGTTTTTCTAGGTTCATTTAAAGGTCTTTTTCAGTAACATGTTCATTCATTGGATGTATGTTGTGCTCTATTCAATATTAGGAACCTTTTTAGTCAAACGGGTCTGGACCCCAGACCCCAGGACCCCAACTCATATTTTTACTTCAGCCTCTGACCCTTTAACTGATGAGAATTGTCCTTCTAATCCCCTGGAATTTTTATCAGTTTAAATGAGTTCACTTTGTGAGTTATTGCTTTTTTATTGCAATACCTTTTCTTTTAGAGAGAAGGTTTTGCATGTGTGTGTCTATATTTGCAAGATTAACTCCTGATACTTACTGTCTGCATCTTTATTCTGTATAACAAAAATATTCATTAATCAGAATGTCAAAGAATGTTATTTCCATAGCACAGTAAGTGCTTTTCCACTGTCTTGACTTCTGAAGTATGGAGGCTACATTGTGGAATGACCTAAGCCTATACAGTGGTATGATATTAATCACTATGAGAGGTAAAGCCTGCAAAATCATAAGTTGGAGATAAGCCTGTTTGGGGGGCAATTTGCTATTCAGACTTCGTGTGCACCTTGAGAGTAATTTTTATTGCACACTGTGACAATAACACATTCATACTATGAAACAGAAAAGAACCTGGCCTCAGAGTTTAGGATGGCAATTCACAAGTCGCCATAGTATTAGCACCATATGCTAGGACCAATTTTAACACAAGGTATGAGTTGAAATTGGGGTTTACTAATTCCATCAGGTTCCTGCTGTCTTCTATTAGAAGCAATTTTTTTTTTCTTAAAACTTTTCAGAACTGCGGCAAGTCTTTCTGTGATTAACAGAAGAGGAATCGGGAATAAACAAAAGCTTCAATGAAGAAACAAGGATGTTTTAAAGAAAACAAGTGTTCCTGGGGCACCTGTGTGGCTCAGTTGGTTAAGCCTCTGACTCTTGCTTTGGGTTCAAGTAAGGATCTCATGATCCCATGGTTCATGGGATTGAACCGTGACTTCCGCTGCTTGAGATTTTCTCTCTCCTCTCTCTCTGCCCCTTCCCCTGCTCTTTTTCTGTCTCTCAAAGTCAATAAATAATTTTCTTTAAAAAGGAAACAAGGATTTCTGACCTAACAAACCTTGAATGGTATCTTTTAAAAATAATAATTCAAACTTATGATTTACACAAAATTTCTAGTGTGTCAGTCAAAGGTCTAGAAGAGAATTGTATCCAACTCTAATGACTCAAGAGACTTTAACTTGGGTTCCTTACCGTAGCATGGCAGGGTCAAGGAACAGAGCAAGAGCATGAAGCACCAGAGACAAAGCAGCGGGAAGCTATTAACAACTTCAGTTCTGAGAACACAAGGATGGGGGAGTGTTCCTTGGACCCAAGAGCCAAGAACGAGGGTGACCGACTGTAGTCATGGGTGGAGAGGAGAGATGTTATAAACACTGCAAAAGCAGAAGCAGCAGGAAAGACTTAGCATAACCCCTTACCCTTTCTGCCCTTCAGTCTCTCTTGTCTTCTTGATGATTTCCACTGAAGACCCTGGGAAGAGGGGAGGAGAATGAAAAATAGATATGGAGAGCAGGCAAAGCATGAGGGTAGTACTGGGGAATATCAGCACAGTTCAGTGTCATTTTAACATTTCTAACAAAAATTTCTCTTTATTATTATATGCTAGCCTTTTCTGGAGATAATCTTTGACATAATTTTTGAATGAAAACATTTTAGTGCTGTGTCATCTGGAGCGATATTTCTTTGGGGTTTTATTTGCACTCTTCTTAAAAGGAGGCAAACTTCTTCTCACAATGTCTACATTCTTTAAAAATGTTAGCCCACTCGCTTCATGTTCGTTCTTATCACAATAGGAAATTGCTCTCTTGAACATGTCTAAGGCTTAAAATGACACATTTAAGAGGCTTGTCTGAGGCTTTATGTCCTGACCTTTCATAGTATTCGATATTGATTGATCTTCCCATTCCCTGAGGCTACTGATTGCCTATTGATCAAAATATCTTTGATAGCCTCTTACTCAATAGGACACTCTACTCTGGCTCTTCCTTTCATTTTCTTTTTCTTCTATTCCCTATAATGTAAGCTCTCCTGAGGGTTACAAACAATATCTTTTATTTCTTTGAGTACCAAGTATGATTGTCTATAATACTGGAATCTAAAGAATGTTACATTTTCATTTCAAAAACAAAATCTCTGTCATTTTTCTCTTCTAGTTGCCCTGGATCATACTATAATCAAGAGTTTATGTGTTATTAAAATTAGATATATATATATTATATATGTTATATTATGTGTTATTAAATATGTATTTATATATATAAAGAGGGGAAAGCTGGATCTTGACTTATAGAAGGAGAGCAGCTTTGTTCGTGCATGCTGGGCTGCATGAAGTTGAACACTCAGATCCCAGAGGACTCAGAAATGGTCCTCACAGCAGTCCACTCCCTGACTCATCTGCTTTCGAGACTTAGGGGCTTAATGCAGTCCCTTCACAAATGTCATATACCAATCCTATGTTGGGAGTGTATAAGTGGCTTTGGGTCTCTTCTTTGGCTCAGAAGTTCTGGACTTTCCTATTTGGTCTTCATCTTCAGAGTATCATCTGTCCTCACTCTAATGAGATTTCCACACTTCTTGAACTCCTTGCAGTAGCCACCTTCCCTAACTGAATTTATTTCTTTTCTCTTTATGTCTCTTTGTTTAGAACACCACCCAGTCTCAAATGTGAACTCCTATGAAAAAGTGTTTCTTTTCTAATTTGTTTTCTGCTTGACTGCAACACCTATCTCAATATCTGATATGTGTGAAGCTCATTATAAAGAACTGTTCAATAAATCAATGAATTCATGGATTTCCATAATAATTTTGACTGCTTTTCTTTCTTGCCTTTCAGAGATGAAACAATTAGAGTTAATTGTTTTAGATTTTGTGAATGATCTTTCAAATGTATTATTTGTATTCCCACTACCTCAATCAAAATTTATACCCTTATTAAATGTCAATTTTGATATTGCAAAACTTTCCACTGCTGATTACATTTTTTCTAACTTTATAACTTCTACTTAAAGCATCAGGATTACATTTTCAGAATATTGATTTTCAAGCCATAATTCATATCTTGTAATTGCCCAAAACAAAGAAACAAAAATATGGAAAACTATACACAAAGTTTCAACTAAGGTTAAGTGATAAAATTGCAGATTATTGTCATCATTTTTTATCAGCATTTTATTAATTGATTTTTATATAGGCTTATCTATATATTAGTCATTCAAGGGAGTAAACAAACTCAATGAATAGAAAAAATATGTCCTAGTTGAACATCAAAAATAGCATACTTTATGTGGGAATTGATTAAAAGATAGTTTATAATGATTCAGTTAACATATTCCTATTATCTATCTTGATAATACATCTTTGATGAAAATTATTAGTCAAAGACCTATTTTTTCCTTTTTGCTTCAATATCTATTTATTAGAACAGAGATCATAATGTCTGCTATGTTCTGAGAATTGTTTAAATATTAAGAATACAGCCAAGTCCCCTGGCAAAGTGGACCTTTATTTAGTGAGGGAAAGCAAGCATTAAACAAATTATTAAATAAGACAATTTCAAATAATGATAAAAAAGAAAACAGACTTTATGTGGTAATGTATGCTTGGGAAGGTAGGATGTTACTTTACTTTTGTTTATTTTTAAAATTTATTTATTTATTTTGAGAGAGAGAAAGAGCAGGGGAGGGACAGAGAGAGAGAGAGAGAGAGAGAATCTCAGGTAGACTCCACTGACCACATGGAGTCTGATGCAGAGCTTGGTCTCATGGACTGTGAGATCATGACCTGAGCCGAAATCAAGAATCAGACGCTTAACTGACTAAGGCCCCCACATGCCCTGGATGCTACTTTAGACTCATAGGTCAGGGAGGGCTTTTCTGAGAGGTGAAATTGAAGCTGAGACACAGATTTATGAAAGGAAGCCCATCAAGTAAAATCTGGGGCATGCAAATTCAAGGAAACTGTTAATATGAAGAGTTATAATTCATCTCTTTAGTGTAGTAAAAACAAAAGTGATGTTTATGCTGATAAAATGGCTAGGGCAAAGGTCCTGGGGTGGCAACAAGCTTGGTGTGTTAAAGGAACAGAAAGACCATGATACTATAGATACAAACAGAGAGAGAGAGAGAGAGAGGGAGAGAGAGAAGAGAGACTAGAAGATGTAGCTTGAGACAGAGAGAGACAGGTGACTGACTGTGCAAGGGCTTCTAGATTATGGTAAAAAAAATATTACTGTAATAGTGATGAAAATCCTTTAAAGGACTTTAAGCAGAAGAGTGGTATAGTTATGTTGTAGAACATCCCTGGTTGCTGTAATCCATATAATAGACTACCTATAATGTATTACTATATAATCTATAATAGTTATAGAGAGAAGTGAATAAGCAGATCAATCAATAATAACCCAAGGTTCATACAACTCAGAAAAAACTCAGGATAACTGGTTAGTACCTGGAGTCAATCAATACCCTGAAGTTTATCAGAAATGTCAGTTTTTAAAGAACTGGCTTGGGAGCAGTAAGTATAATTTTTTGCCTTGTGTATTGAGATGTCTAGGGCCTTAAAAAAGGAAAGAATAAGGATTAAAAGTCCAGTTTAATGCCTTACAAAATTTATCTGGGAGAATTTTATGCTCTCATTACTCTGGCCTTGTTCCCAGCACTGATTTATGTGATGCTAAAATATTTGGATTAAAAAATTATATGATCAACTCTATGTTTTCTTAAATTATGTCAGATATAACCCTAAATATTAAATATAAACATAAAAACATATTAACTTCAATTTAATGAAGTCTGAACGTTTAACATATGATAAACTACTAATTGAATAGCTATTTAATTTTGGGGAGGAAGTGTTGATGTCATGGTGAAAGAATACAGTGATTTCATTTGAAATGATATTAAATATAGTCAAAATATATCAAATTGTCAATCTTTTTACTTCTCTATTGATTTTGTGCTTTGTTTTATAAAACCCTATATCTTCTTTATAGGCTATAAATATTTTCAAAAGAACCAAGGTGAACACCTTCCTATGGCTTATTTTTCTCTCATTTAAAAGAAAATCACATTGTGATATTTTTCATTCTTCTTCCTTTGACCTTGACTTGTCATTCCTAAGAATTAATGGAACTCAGTCAGCTGAACTTTTCTCAATTCACATTTCACATTTCTCTACTTTGGGTTTCTTGACAAACACAGAAGTTACATGATTTATTTGATAGGGAAAAAATGATCTCACACGTGGCATACATAACTACATGTTGAAAAACAACAACAACAAAAAAGCCTAGAAGAGAATAAAATACATAATAGGTCACACTGATCAATGACAATGAAGAATTGCTGTAGGGATTTCTGACCCTCACAGGCCCTTACACTGCTTTAGGACCAAAGCTTTGATTCAGAAAGAAGAAGCTACTTGTTGTAATTTAAGGCTGCCAATTCTCCTCCTTTCTGGTTCTAACCGTGGAACAGGGTATAGGCTTTAAGAAGCTACACCACCTTCCTTAATATACATACTTAATAGTTTATTGTCAAATTGGTTTCCATATAACATCCAGTGCTCTTTCCCACAAGTGTCCTCTTCTGTTACCACCACCTCCCTTCCCTCTCCAAATCCCCCTTCAACTCTCAGGCTTTCAGTATTCAATAGTCTCTCAGGTTTTGAGTCCCTCTCTCTCCCCAACTCTCTTTCCCCATTCCCCTCCCTATGGTTCTCCATTAGGTTTCTCCTGTTAGACCTATGAGTGCAAACATATGGATTAGAAACATGAGGCCCAATGTGGTGAGCAGTCATGTAGAAGTCAGGTTTTGCAGCTGAGTTACTCTGGGAAGCAGGTACTGAGAAGGGAACTGGTGTGCAGGAAATGTACTGGGGAGTGCTCTTCAAGTCAGCCGACCTGAAGGAATGAAGAAAACCAAATGAGGCAGAGAGGGAAGTTGGGCTGCAATACGGTCACAACCAAGTCTTCAACAATAGGACTTTAGGTCTGACATGGCCTTGCAGATTGGGGCAAGGTACCCTCTCTCCATGGTACGAATTAGTGGATACAGGGCATCCTTGAGAAGGAGGCTGCCGAGTATGGTCTTGGATGAGGCAGCTTTCTTTAACCAAAGGCAATCTCCAGAGAAGAGTGAGTGTTTCTATTTTAATTTGGGTAGTGGTGACATCTGAGTTCTTTATCATCAGTCCATTAGACCGTATCCCCTGATTCCTGGCTCTGTGCTCTCAGTCTGCTGAAATGTCCTAGATGTAGAATTTAGCTCACATCCTGACTCGTAATAAGCACCTAATAGATGTAAATCTCCTCTTGTGCCTCTCCCCACTCCCATCTCCTACTTTGGGTTAAACATAGCTTGGAACCACCTATGAAATAGCATTTTGCTTGAATGTTGGCTATGTAAGCCTTGTGTGGCTCTGACAGGATACAAGTAAGTAGACTAGTGAGGCCTGGGAAGGGTGAAGTGTGTGGGAATGGCTGGGGGATTGACCTTGGACACCTCAAGAATGAGGTGCAACCATAGAAGCATAACCCCTGCCCTGGAATTTTGAAAAGAAAAGTTCTGGCATGCATCAGGAAGGCCTCTGCATAATAGAAAGATATTAAAGTAATGAGAGCAGGCTCTGTACTCAAGCTTTCAGAAGCAAGCAATGCCTGGACCCTGGGGAGATGATGGACAAGGAAAGTACTAGATAGAATGGGCTTCCTAGGAGAAGGAACAATGAGTGAAGGTCCTCCATGAAGCCAGGGCCACCACCCCTACAACTTTACCCACAAAAGAAAACTTATGGTGAAATAAATAAAAACTTGATAGTAACTAATTAACAGTTGATGAGTAATCATTAGTTTTAAAAATAAAGTAAGTTGAATTTAGTCTCTCAAAATGCCTTCATTGCTTTGTGTAGTTAGGCAAAACAGTCAGTGTGTATACACAGAGAGCAGTTGGGAAGAGACTGCCAAAGAAAATAGGGCACATTAGCTGGGTCAGTATTGTTTCCAAGATAGGAAGCAGCGAACACCATCCTATCACCAGGACAGAAAGGAAACGTGAATGTCACACTGGGTGAGCTGCTGCCACAGGTCCAAAGCCAAGTTGATTAAGTCCTCAGACACCTTCTTCTGACCATTCTTTTTGGCGCTCACTGTAGTTTCTCTTCCCCCCAGTTCCCACAGGGGAATTTTGATTAAGAACTTTCTTTCATTGATTTACCAGTCACATTGGGATTTGTATCTCAATTCAGAATATAAGTTATGGCAAATTTGAAGATTCTATATAACTTCTTAAGATACAAAACCAAATACATTAATCCATTATAAAAGACGGCCAAAGATTTTTAAGGACCGCTTAGAATGCTTTGGCTACCTGCAACACCTATGTAGCCATTCATCTGTTTTATCACCTAACACAACAAAAAACCTGGAGGAAGGAGGTAGTTCTATGACTGGTAAAGTGATTGAATACTAGTAATTCTTTAACTTGGCAGTTCAGTTATTCCTTTGACCTTCTTTACTTCATGATCACAAGATAGCTATCTGAGTTCCAAGTATTATACCTATGTATTATGATGTAAAATAGAAAGGACACTTATGAGCAAAATGAGACTTTCTTTTGTCAGGAAAAAGACTCTTCTTACCTGTAATTGGCCACAGCTGAATCATAGAGCTATTTCTTCCTGCAGAGATGGATGGAAAATAAGTTACTTTAAACTTATCACAGTGGGCATTTTGCCATCAGGACACAAAGGAGGATTCTCTTATCAAATAAGAGGGTGGGGTGGGAAGGAGTGATGTTAGATTGGGCAATTTACCACACTTGCCACATAAGGGAAACTTAAAATACAATAAGATAATGGATTCATGGGCATTCAATTCTCTCTACTTCTGTTATGATAAAATATCTTAAATATTTTTTCCATTAATAAACCTTAAGAAGTTTGATTTAACACATGTTCAAAAATCAAAATAAATAGTTTTACTATAGTCTTAATAAAATAAAATGATAAATAAGAGCAAAGAAAGAAGGCAATAAATCCAAATAAGTTTCTTCCCCTTTGCTCTACATTTCTTGGTTATTTTTCTCCTCATTTTACATCTTTCATTCATTCAGCTTCAGCTGGAATGGGGCAGCTGGTATAGGAATCACAGGCATTTTCCCATCTTGCTCCATTTTGATAGAAAGGTGTTCATAAAGAAGCCAAGGGTTGAATAATATTTCAAGATTATCGCAGTGGTACTACAGATATGCAGAAGGAAAATAACCAGAAATTAAGTACATTTAAGGGCCTAGAATAAGGGACCTGAGTGCCACTGTGGATTCAGACCTGTCTGGTCATATAGAAAGCAAAGGTAGGTCAGGTATATTCATGAGAAAGCCAAAGGTGTCCCCTAACAGGCATAAGCACAGTAAATATTAAGAGTATTGCGCCTGGCCAGCATTTATGAAACAACCTGATATCTTTCATTAGGAACTCAAATTAAGGGGAAGAGGGCAAGGGAGGGTGAGAAGTTTCAACAAAGCTTGGTTCAGGGACAATAATTGGGCTCAGGAGAAGGTTATCTCCTAAATAGTATTCTCTTTGTCAGTAATAGACCCCAGGAACGTGGGCTAGTATGTTGGATGAGAAAAGCATCATAAAGTAGCCTGTGGTAACCCACAGGCAGGGGCCACTCATCCCAGGCATTCGGCGGTACCTGTTTCGTCTGCCACGACAAGCAGGGTGGAGAATCGTCGAGGGTCCTTCTCCTGAGGGAGGAAGAGAAAAAGGGGGCAGGAGAGGAAGACGCAGAGAGTAAAGACAGAACTCACGGTTTTCCGATCAGGCAAAAGAGAGAGCTTTATTCAGAAAACTGTCTTTTATATAGGTTTCAAGGTGGGAAAACAAAGCAGCTGACCAAGGTCAGTTACCAGGTAAACAGAGTCAAATGAATATCAAAAGAAAAACCCAGATTTGCCTCAGCAATGCTGGGAAGGGGGGAGTTAGCACTGAATAATCCAAAACACGGTTTTGATCTTTTGTGCACCTTGGCCACTCAAGTCTGACCCAGCATGACAGACGCCAAAGTTATTTTGACCAGGAAATGGCAGTCCCCAGCCTCTAGATGCAAATCTTGTTTGCTGGTTCACTCTCTGGAGAGTGATAATCTTTGCCTGAGGCAGACAGAAAACTTGGCGGCCCCGACAGTAGCCATCTAATGAAGCTGTTATATTATTATAGAGATGCACTAAATATGAGAGCGAAGATGGGGGGTTAGAAGTATTTAGAATCTGAGGTGCACCTGTGTGGGTATGTATATGTGTGTTTGTGTAAAGATTGCATTTTAAAAATTTTTGTGTATTGTATGAATTGTGTAACTATATATTACATACATGTGATTGGATATGTATTATTTATATATACATTATGTGGTGTGGTTATATGCTATGTATATACTTCATATGATACTTAAATTTCCTTGCAGTTATGCTAGCAAGCATATTTTGTCTGTCATTTGGCAGATAAGAAGACAATCTGAGGAAGAAATGCTTTGTCCAAGGTTTATCAGCATACATCATATCCAGAATTATGACATAAACTGCACTTGTCACTAGGAATGAATAAAGAGTTAAGCCTTAGGATAAATAAATGATTGAAACTATGAAGTGGAAGATGTGGCCAGTCATGACTATTCCCAATCACTTGAGGAAAACCTCTGACATTCTCTTGAACCTTAAGGGAGAAATTGAAAACCTCATGCCAGTGATTCTGTGGCAGGACCATGGGGCGTCTGAGACCTAATGTTTTATTAACAGTTATTATGACTCTATGAACTCCCAGCTGTTGCAATCTGAGGAAGAAAGTATTACATTCGACAACTGATGACACATAGAAGATGAAAAGGTGATTCATTGTAAGGCCAGAAAGTATGAAAGTGTTAAAAAAATAACCACCATGCTGTTAGAGGTGCTGCAAAGGGGCACATGAGCCAATGGGAAGAGCTTCCAATCATCAAACCTATACCTATTTAAACAAGATAAGTAAAGTAGTACTGGATCACAACCAAAGTATAAAATAAACATCCACAATTCCATAATGGTATAGGTGAGTTAAGGGCTATACAAAAAAATGAGGAAGAAGATACAGAGTTCTCATGAGAAGTATTTTAAATGATTTATGAAGACACTGTTCTCGAAAAAGTGGAGCAGAGCATCCTGCTTTTCAAAGATGACTTCCTGCCAAAGAATACAGTATTGAAAGGAGGATAAAGGACGAAAGTTACAGTGGGAAACCAGACAAACCAACCTTTTCCAGCTGAGCAAGGTCAACATCAGCAGTGGTATGTCATGGTGATAGTATGTATCCTTGATATGGATACATTTTACATTTTAGTCCTGAAGGCTTCCTCACATAATTCTAGTCTAATTATGAGAAAAATGGATACATTCCAATAGAGGAGGATCCCCAAAATATGTAAGTGTTGCCTCCAAAGCTCTCAGGGTCATCAAAAACAAGGTAAATCTGAGAAAGTGACCTTTCAAAGGAAGCTCATGGATACATGACCAGTAAGTGCAATGTGGTGTCCTGAGTGGGATCCTAGAACAGAAAAAGGATGTTAGGGAGAACTAAGAAAATCTGAGTAAAGTACCGGTTTTAGTTCATCATGATGTATCAATATAGTTTCATTAACTGTGACCAATATGCTATTGTAAGATCTTCATAATTGGGGAAACTGTGTGTTGTATATATGGGAATTCTCTGAACTATCTTTATAACTATCTAAAGATTGCTATCTAAATAGCAAATCTAAAGCTATTTTAAAATGTAAAGTATATTATCAGGGCAGTTGGTTAGGCATCTGTATTTTGATTTCAGCTCAGGTCATGATCTCACGGTTTGTGAGTTCAAGCCCCACTCTTCATTGTGGCTAGGTGCTTGTTTGGGATTCTCCCTCTCTCTCTGCCCCTCTCAAGCTTGCACTCTCTCTGTCTCGCTCAAAATAAATAAATAAACTTTAAAGCATATTAACAAAAAACCATGAAAATGTCTGTGGTATAATTAGAAAAATAAGACATGTAATTATACATTGAGTATGATAACTGCCTAAACATAAAAACAGGTATTAGAAAATAAAACATAGGAATACGACAAAATTTGTGTAATAGCTGTGATTAGGTGGTATGACTATGGTGATTCCCCCCTGTATCTGTTTGTCAATTTTTAATGATATATATTGATTTCATAATAAAAGGAAAAGAAAAGCAAGATGTTTCAGGGATCAAAGAACTAAGAAGTGCATGTTTTTTAGATGTAACTATGTATAGAGCAGTGCCCTGGCAGAGTTCCTTTGATGAAGCATACTTAAAGGAACACACAACACAGGAAAGACCATCACAATAAAAATCAAAGTAAGAACAAATCAAAGTGCAATTATATTTTCAGTTAATGCCTCTATTTAATAGTTACCACATAGAATAATTTCATTTTTTTGATAGATGGTTTCAGACCTATGTAAGACTTCTACAATATAATATAATATATCTATACAGAAAATGTCTGTAAACTCAACCTGTATACAATATTGAATGGTAACTGCCACAAGTTTCTGAAGCAAAAATGTGACCTTTATTATATGTTAACATTATACAATTATTCATAAGTTCACTTGAAAATAGATGTTGACGTTCCTCATTGCCACTGTTTACACATCTTACACACCCTCCTATACACACATGGCAGTTGTAAAGGAAACTCAATAATAGTAGCCAATGTCTTTATAAAGTCTTCTGATTGTTACATTAGTTCTTTTTTTAATTTTATTTTTTATTTTTTAATAGTTTATTGTCAAATTGTTTTCCATACGACACCAGTGCTCTTCCCCACAAGTGCCCTCCTCCAACACCACCACCTCTTTTCTCTCCTTCCCCTTCCCCTTCAACCCTCGGTTCGTTTTCAGTAGTCAATAGTCTCTTAAGTTTTGCATCCTTCTCTCTCCCCAACTCTCTTTCCCTCTTTCCCTCTCCCTGGTCCTCCATTAGGTTTCTCCTATTCTCCTGTTAGACCTATAGGTGCAAGCATTAGTTCTGATAGTAGACTACATAAGAGTGTTTCTTTTTTTTTATTTTTAAAATTTTTAAAATTTAAACACTTATTTTTATTTATTTATTTTATTTTTTAAAATAGTTTATTACCAAGTTGGTTTCCATATAACACCCAGTGCTCTTCCCCACAAGTGCCTCTCTCTATGACCATTACCTCCCTCCCCCTTCCCCCGTCTCTCTTCAGACCTCAGTTTGTTCTCAGCATTCAAAAGTCTCTTATGATTTGCCTCATTCCCTCTCCCCAACTCTTCCCCCCCCTTTCCCCTTCCTATGGTCCCCTATTAGGTTTCTCATTAGACCTAGAGTGACAACATATCTGTCCTTCTCTGCCTGACTTATTTTGCTTAGCATGACTCTCTCAAGGTCCATCCACTTTCCTACAGATTTCATTCTTTCTCATTGACATGTAGTACTCCATTGTATATATATATATATATATATATATATATATATATATATATATATATATACCACATCCTCTTGATCCATTCATTAATTGATGGACATTCAGGCTCTTTAGAAATGATATATAAATAGTACAGGAAAGAAATCTTGAAAGCTGAATATGCTTTATCAGAGAGGTTCATTATAAGGTAAGAAGATGCCCTTTATAACTACATAAAAGCACATCACCTGTTAGGGATGAGAATGTATACTTCAGGTACTTATATTTAAGTATTTGAGAATTGTATTTGAAAATTATCCGTCAATTTTACCTTATTTGAGAATGTAAACCTCAAATATTTATTCATGAATAAGTGTCAGAAAGTAAACATAAGTAATTAAAGACAGCTAAGTGATTATCAGTGAGGACAATTTAAAAAGTTTTTAAAATAATTGACAACTAAGATACATGAAAAGCTAACACATGAATTGAATCGTGTTTAGATATAAGACCAAGAACTACCCATCTTTATTACTTTCACACCTTTTACATATTGAATATTCAAGATATCTCAGCTCCAAGTTGATCTTAAGCTTTAGAAGCTCACGTGTGTTTTTAAATAAAAGTGTGATTATCTCCATTAAAACCACTTCACCATAATTATTTTAAATGTGATTTTTTTCCCAGCCAAATTTATTTTATCACCTAGTATATTGCCTTAATAATGTAATAATGAGCATCATCCTTGCTGCAATCAACAAGACAGTGTGGTGTGTTCTTTTTAATCAAAGATGTCACAAATGAGAAAATTAGATACCGAGTAGAAAAATGGATTGTTTTCACTATAAAGCTATCGCCGACACTAATTAGCTTGTGTATGCACAGCTATATATCAAAGCATAGACATCCACGTCACAACATTTGACAATAACTGGCAGACCTTTGGGTCTCTTTTTCAGCGTTCCAACTCTGGCCTTTGTAGAATATGCTCGTGAACCTGCAGCATGCACCTGATTGCCAAATACTACATGTAATGAAAGCAGCTGGTGGGATGCCATAAACTGTTTCAACCGGCCAGGGATGACAACCTCTTAAAGGCACTGCAAGCTTTAATGGAAACAGTTCTGTTTACTTGCAGGAAGCAAGACTTCTTGCTTGAAGAGACTAATCAATCCTTTCATTTGATAGAAAATTTAATTGAAGACAACATCCAGAGGTAAAAATATTGTTCAGCTAGCCACTTCTTTTGCCATTCTGTCATATTAATTGGGATTGTCCTCATATTTTCATGTTGAATTCGCTTGACAGAATCACTAAATTACATTAAAGTTGTTTAAGCATGAATTTTGTGAGAGGCAATCTTTTTAAATTTGAGCAGTATGGAGGAAGCATGAAACTGATATATTAGAAGGATAATTTCACAATTCTTTAACAATGCAATATAGCATCTACTTCCATCTACCAGTGAGGTGTGAAACTCACCTCATGCTCATATTGGTTAATATGGGTAATTTGTTTTCAAGCAAATATTTACTCTGAAGTTGACATGGAATGTTTATTAATAATTTTCTACTGTGTTTTCTTGTCTTCTATGAGAAGGGGTGGAGTGTTTTTACTTCTTTTGTGCATGCCCAATTGTATAATTAGCAGTGTGGATCAGTCAATAGATTACTAGGAAATGTTATTTCAACAATGCAAAGAAGAAAGCAATATTGAGGAAAATAAAAGCTCCTCCCTGTACATTACACCATTCAATCACTACATTAGGTACTATTTCTAAAACCATAAACTGTACCCATAAATTCTTCTAGTGTGGCTACCATGCCCTTAAGCTCTACCTATGGACAATTGGACAATATTCCTTCTATTGAGTGTCTAACATGCAGTGTGATGCTTTGTTACTTGCCTTCTATGTACATACTCAAGAAAGAAACTACAAAGTCATGGAAGATTATCTTTGTGCTTTTAATATCAAGTCCTGAATCATTTATCCCTGAAATATTTTTCAAACATGGCTTGCATTTTAGTTTTTTTTTTTTACTTCAAACCTGCATTGTTTCATGTACAAGCTAAACCACCAGTCATTTTTCTGTTATTTGTAAGTACTTCTCACTGGGATTAAGTGACCTACCTAAAACTTACACCTATATTTTAGCATCATTTTGAAATGTTAGACCTCTTTCCAATATACTGGCTATAAGTATAATCTGAGGTTCCTAGCATAGTTTACAATGACCTCCATCATCTGACCCCTGTTTGCCTCTACCTCTGACCTCCATCCTATAACACTCCCTATGAAGCATTTCATGTAGCACTTGAACATACACACCCACCTCCTGTTTGAATTCATGGCTCCCCTTATGTTCTTTCAGCCTTAGGTATATACCTTCTCTTCAGGGCAGTCTTCTTGAGACCCTTGCTCTTCACAAACTGCTTAATTTTCTTAGGCCGTCATGCATTTGTTTTCCTCTATCATTGCCGTATTATGGGTTGTTTCCCTCACCAGTGGGTTTCTTAAAATAAGGGCTACATCTTATTCATCTTTGTAGTTCTAGTACTTAGCATGGCACTGGACATATCCCAGTGCTCATTAAATGTTCATGGATGGATACATTCATTTCAGTTGTAGAATAATTTTTTTATCTGTACTTTTTGCCTAAAATATTTTTTTCAGGATGGCTAGATAAACTGCTCTCAATTAATCATGAACTTTCCCCAAATTTATTAGCAACCTTAATTGTAGTCATAAAAGTCCACTGTGGATGGTACGTATTTCAGAATAATGAAGTCAGAAATAACTTGCTCAGCAAAAATGCCCAGACACACCACAGGGCTGCTGTAGCTGAAGGACTAGTGTCCCCGTTGCCCAAAGGCCTGAACCCCCTTGTAGAAGAACCAGATGTCTCTGCCACTCTGCTTCCCAAAAAGTCTGCCCCCCCATCTCACTGTGTTCACATTTACATGATTGATGAAATGCTAAATGACATGGAAAATCTTGGGCTTGAGGGGGAGTTTAAGGAATGTCATTTTACTTTTCCAGCACTCACATTACATGAACACAAGTCAAAAGACAGAAGGTGTAGAATGAGCTACTTTGTACTATTTGATACATTCTCAAAATGTATAACTGAATTTTTTATAAGCCAATAAACAATCAATCTGTCAACAGCCTACAACTGTTTTTTCTGGAATCTTGGGTGCTAGAAAGTACAAAGACAGAATTCTGAAAATCATGACATAAGGTTTTCTGCCGGACCCTGTTGTTGACTTTCAAAAACCTCATCTTATTCCTCTTTTCAATCCCTTTTCTACTATTATTCCATCCACAGTAAAAGGAATGTTGATATGGACAGGAATAGGCTAAGAATGCAACTGGACCCCAAATGGGCATCATCTCTTTTAGGGTTCCAAAGCTTAGGAAATCTTGCTAGTTGAGTGTGATTCACTCTCCGCAACTTCCCAAGCTGAGGAGAGTGATTTTAGCTCTTCTGTAAAATTCAGGAAGAAGCTGTCGCTCAGGACTCAGACACTTAGGGGATACATTTCTTCCCTCCTCAAATACTGAGGTACAGTGGCACAGGGGCGGCTTGTGCTTGAGCGTGGATAATTGGCTGCTTAGGTTTGGGTAGTTGGACTGCGTGACGAATATAGTGGCACTTAGAAGGAAATACTGTCTCCTTTCTGGGATTCTGATTTTCAGGATGTTTTTAGAGAGCACATTGTTTTCCTCCATATTTTATTTGTAAGTGCCAGAGGTCTTACAGGAAAGGGAGGTCACTCAGACTTCCTGCTAGTTTAGCGAAAACACAAACTTCCACATGACTAAAAGTGTGTGTGTTTACGAGGAAAGCTACACAACAATAAGGACTGCTTTTGCCAGGATTGATCCTCTGCTCATAGATTTTTCTTATAGAAAGTGACTAAAACTATTGCAGGCGGTTGGACAAGGATATGAATCTCAGTGATCAGAATTCTGCTCCTTTGGCTAAACGTTACAGTCTATTGTTACTAACATTATATAGATTTACCAGGTTTCTCAGTCCAGATGCTACAAGATGCATAAAAGTGGGGAAATATGATAAACTAGCCAAAATAAAGTAGCTTTTGCATATGAGAGTACACCTGCACATGTCACTTTTACTCACAGAGCTCTCCTGGGAAGTTTAGGGCTTATAACAAAGTGGCTATCTAAACATGCTTTACCACCAGTCACACTCAAGTGCTTGTGAACTCAAATGGCAATTATTATCTGTGGATGCGGTCAGCACAGAGCCTGATGCGGAGCTCGAACCCACGAACATGAGATCTGACCTGAGCTGAAGTCGGAGGCTTAACTGACTGAGCCACCCAGGCGCGCCTACAATCTTCTTATACCTGTTTGGTTGTTGCCCTAAATTGTTACTTAAATATTTTATTTAATTTTTCACCTGTTTTTCTATATTATTTTTCTAAGCAGAACAGGGACAGATTTTTTTTTTTTTGGTATCCCATATTGCTTGGCTCAATTCTGTGGAATTCTGAGTTCTGTAAGAACTCAATAAATATTTACTGATGATCTCTTATATGGTATGTAGTGCTTCCAGGCTATTACATTGAATCATGATGTGGCAAAAAAATGTTATATTTCCCAGGGTGCCTTTAAGACTCTAACTCTGATTTCACCTTTCTTTTCAGTTTCTTTAATTTCCCAACAAGACAAGAGCTCTGAGATTTTTATGACCATTGAAACATCGAAATATCATATACTAAACTAGTACCAATGGTTTTTTATCTGGTTGGAGTGGTCATAGACAGTTTTAAGCGTCTGTTTCGTACTTTTCTATACTTCCCAAAATTATTATGCATCAATTTTGAAATTATAAAAGAGATTTTAATTTTTAAATGAACAAACGATCATCATGACTATTCTAGTTGTTTTCAAAAGGAATAAGTCAAATTAGACTCTACCTTTAAGGGGTACTAGATTTATTGTTTAATCAACTTTACACTTGTCTTTTCTGCAGTCTCTATGATTATGCTGTTTTAAGGGTAGATACAGAATTATGCAGTGTTATATAATAGACCATTTGGCCTTTTCTTTTTTTTAAAAGTTTATTTTATTTATTTTGAGAGAGAGAAAGTGTGTGTGTGTGAGTGGGGAAGGGACAGAGAGAGGGAGAGAGAGAATCCCAAGTAGGCTCTGAGCTGTCAGCACAGAGCCATATGTGGGGCTCAATCTCATGAACCATAAGACCATGACCAGAGCCAAAATCAAGAAGTGGCCACTTAACTGACTGAGTTACCCAGGCACTCTTGCTTTTCTTGACATTAACAAACTAATCAGACTTGGCTCATTTTCTACCTCACTGAGAATATTTATAAAATTCTTTGAACTATTTTCATAAGGATTACATATAAATGCAAAGTCATTATATAAAATCCCATGATCTTGTACATAAAAATACACATGTGACTGACTTAATAATTTTTATTCATTCCAGTCCCACAAAGTAAAATGGCTTCTGGAATAGTAAAGGGAACATAATCTTTCTTTAGTTCTTCACAATCCTCTTTCCATAAGTCTTTGTATAAGTTGTACAAATAATTAATTTAGAGTGTTTCCTGAACTAGAAACTGCCAAACACATGCAAAATGATGGCATCTCTAGCCTTCAGGAGCTCACAGTCTTTAACAGAGTGTAAAAGACATTTCCATGAAATATTTGGCCATATCTTACTATACAGTTGTTGAATCAATACTTAAATGACATCAGTTTGAAGGAGCTTTAAATTACCACCTTGCCTGAGGTACTTACATCACTCTAGCTTTTTTGAAAATCTTTTTTAGTCCTAGAAATAAATGCAGTAATTTTGGTTCAGGCAGTTGGGAAAAAACAGCACAGAAGTTCTACTATTAAACAAGTAATGTTGATCTCAACAGCAGCATTTTGGGTTAAATAGATATGAGCAAAACATAGAACAAATGCATAAAAGAATAAGGATATTAAAATCAAGAGACATCAAATTATTATTTAAAAATAAAATTAAAGATACACAATTTCAAAGAATAAGTTTTTAGCAAGATTCATTGGAATTGTGGATCTTGGAATTTTTAAATAAAAAGGAATGATAGAAATTGACTAGCCCATTTGTTTTTTCTTACAAGGAAAGTAAGGATAAGGAAGTTCAAGGTCATTCAGCACGCAATATCTTTGTACAGTGTTCTTTATTACTCTTATTTTATATATAAGACTATTTAACAAATACATATATGCACCTAGTTTAAAACCCAAATGTCATTGTAAGGCTTGTGACAACTCAGCAATTTCTTTTTCACATCTGCCTGTCCAACTGGATTTCTTGTGATTTTAATTACATACTTAAGTTACTTCTTGATTTCTTCCAGTATCAACATAATTATGGGCTTCCTATCCTCAAATTTGATTTTTCTCCCTTAGGCCATTTCCTTTACACACACATTTCCTTTCCCCCTATCTCCCAATATGGTTATATAGATTTAGTTTAGATTAATATTCAGTTATTACATTATTCTGATTTTGTAAATATTGTTCACAATTAAGCGACATAAAAGGCAATGTTTAATTTTCTTTCCTACAGGGATCTTTTTTTCCTAGAATTCATAGTGCTTGCATGTGTTTGCTTGTTTTTTTATGTACCTGTTACTACTTTATACATACATATTTTTATACATAAACATTCACATTGAACTATTCACATAGAACTATAAAACATCTCCCAAAATATCCAGAAATGCAAAAAGGTACTATTTTATATTTTTCTTAGAAATTATGACAGAGTGATTGCATTCATTTTCCCAATTTTTCACACTGCCTCTCTGCCTGCCCTTTGATAGAACTCTTATATTGACTCTGGGCTGGGCCATATGATTTGCATTGGCCTCTAGGAAAGCAGCAAACTTAAGACAAGGAGCAGTTTGACAATGTGCTTGTGCATTTCTGCTTGCTCTCATAAAATAATTCCTTGGTTATTTTGCTGTGAAGATATGAGAGAAATAAAAGGAAGAGCTGAGTTGCCCATCAAGGCCATTGCAGCACGGTCAGCCCCCAGCCAACCTTCTAGCTGACCACATGACGAGCTCTAGCCAAGAGCAGTCTGGCCTGCCCCAGTTATGCAGAACTGCTCAGTTGCTCTGTAAACGTGTCAGAAATAGTAAGACTTTTTTTAAGCAACCAAGTTTTGGAATGGCTTTTACTCAAAATATTTAATCAATTCACAGATATTCTTCCTAGGGCCTTTAGCCTTGATTAGTGACACATTATGCCTTCTGCATGTAAACCTGCAATCCTGGGATCCCTGTGGCCATTTTGGAAATTTCTCTTGCCAGTATCTCTTACTTTGGAGACCCTTTACTCTGGGTCCCCTACACCTTGTGTTTTTTATTTCCTCCCTCATTTCAGGAGAGTACATGCTCCAGCAGCATTTTAAGAAAGAATAATAGATGGTTACAAAATTTTTAAGGCCTAACAAATCTGAAAATACTGTGTTCTATTCCTTAGAATCAATTCATAGTTTGATTAAACAAAAATGTAAGTTAAAAATCATTCCTCCTTGAAATTTTGAATGTATTTTTTCACTAACTTCTAATGTTATTTTCAAAAAATGTTTTTAATGATTTTGAAAGCTTTTCCAAAAACTTTTATCTGTATTTCAAATTTCAGAAAATTTCATAGATGCATTGCTATAATTTTTATTGCATTTGGTATGCTTTGGTATGAAGTTTATTTTACTCATTGTGTAAAGCACTTATGGGTTGCTACTATCTGGAAAATGATAATTTTTCAAATCTATTTGTTGTTCTTTTAAAAATATATTATTCTTTAATCATTTTTTTCTGTATTTCTTCCTGTTGAAACTTGTAGTTTTAATATGTCAACTCTTCAGAATTAAGCTTTTATTTCCCCCCCCCAATTTTCCCTCTTTTTATTTATTTTATTTTCTTTCCTGGGGAATTTTCAACATTTTATCTCAACATCTCCAATGGATTTGAAAATATTTCTGCCCTATGATTTTTTAATTTCTAAGAGCTCTTTCTTGTTTTCTGACTATTTCTTTTAAAAGGCACTCTGTTGTAAATTAATGTAGATATTCTTTAATGTCTCTAAAGACTTATTAAAGTTTAATATATATATTTTTTATTCTGTTTTTTCTGTTGTCTTTTTTTTTTCTTGGGTTTCTTGTTTTCTGTTTATTTTCTTAGGCTTCTGTGCTTCCGGTGAGAAGCACTGTTTGATGATCTTTGAAAGTTAATTTTTGTTAAAATGACACACTAAGAGCAAATAGATAACCAAATACTTGAGTAGATCTTGCTGATCTGAGGTTCCCGAAATGCCACGGGGCCATGACCAAGCGCAAAGCTGTCAGTACCCATTTGCATTTTCTCTCTGGTTGGCTATTTCCCCCACAGAAAACTCTTTTTAATTATATGACTGGAAATTACACATCTGCTTCATTGCTAAGCAAAACGGAGGGTTGGGGTTTCAGAATTTAGGATTCAGAAACTTGTACGTGATCCATTTGTGGTTGGTGGGCCTCACTCTTTCCCTAGCTCCCTCACCACCACTCTCATCTCTGGTTCATGTTGCAGAATCTGTATTTTCCCTCACACAACATTTCCACAGAGGAAAGCTTTTGCCTGTGGCCACACGAGAAAAGGGTCATTTTGCGATTGAAGGGACTTGAGAATGTGGGGTTATAACTGCACCTGCTAATGACATGCAGTCCGGTATCTTGGGTTTTTTTTTGTCCTGCTCTTGAAAGCAGACTTCAAAACAGACTTTCCCTGGTTCCATGCAAGAAATTCCACTGCTTTGCTTGGGTTTCCCTCCTCCTCGTTTCCTCGGACTTGCTAGTTTGCTGCCATTTCTATCTCTCAGCTTTTCAACTTGCAAAATAAGAAAGATATCTCTCATCTCCCATTATCTTTTCCCCTTTCTTTGTCTATACAATTATTTAAAAATTTTTACAATCACTTTTATAGAATTTGGGAAAGGGGCTTGTGTTTTCTAGATGCTGTATTTAATTTATTGAAACCGTGAATGCATGACTTTAAACTCAAAATACACATCAAAATTCATGTAATTATGATATAACCTCTATTACCGAAGCTAAACAAAGACTAAACTTGTTTTTAAATACTTTATGAAAATAGCACAGACCATAGGAATAGCAGTGATTATTGATTTTAAACTACCGAAAAATACTAAATATTACTTAAAATGGTGTGTTTTGTGAGTCATAGGAACTTTAAAGTGAGGTAAATATTTCATGTGTCCCTTTAAATACATATTTTTTTAAGATGAATTAATTCCAGGAAAACAAATGTAGAAAAGCTTACCTATTAAAAAAGGTCAAATTTTCCCACTATGAAATAAATGTTAGCTTGGCTTGCATGTGTATTTTCTAACAAATTTGGGAGTAGTTGACAATTCTAACCAACTATTATCTCTGTAAATAATGTTATCTTAGAAGCTAAGTTAATGAGGTAAGTCTTAGTCATCTGCTCATTAAAGTTCTAAAAATAGAGCAAGTGATAAATGTGGTGTCAGGATTTCCAGGCCAGGGAAAAACCTGTAAGGCTACTAGTGATCAATGCCAAACTCCAACCTCATGACACTGCATATTCATTTAACAAACCTCTTATCTGTTAATTACTATACTTCCTTGGATTGAGATGATTATACTTTCTGTGAAAAACCTGGACAATCTTGGACTTTTTTTGTGAGCACTTGCCATTTGCTGAATTTTCTAGGTGGTCTGATACGGATTCCATTTTCGAAAACTATGAAGAGATGCCATTATAATTTCACAGATAAAGGGGATAAACTTCTAACTAAAAATTACTACAAAGGAAGATCTAAGAAACTCAATTCTTTTGGAAGAATTCAGTGTAGTAACATTGGTACTAGTGGATTTTGTCCTGTTGTGCTATTATGAGGACTATTCACGTACTAAAAAGGTATATTCTACAACCCATCTCCTCTGAACTCCATGTTCACTGAACAGCCAAGCGTTGTGAAGTTAGTACTGCAATCAGGCAGTCCAGGCTTGAACAGCTACTCTGTATCAGATGTAATGACCTTGAGAGTGAATCATTCTGACACTATATACGCATCTGTAAAATGGGAACATTGCCTCTAAAGAATGGAAGCTGCGTGTAAGACTGGCTAAGCTGTGCACATAAGCACAGTGCCCAGTGCCGGGAACGCTTCGGCCAATCAATCACCACTGGCTTTCTTCCCACAGTCAAACATATATACATAAAAATATACGAAGCTTGTAACAATAAAAACTATATAAAGGAGAGTTTTAACTGACCTGAATTACAAATTCACGTAATTCAGTGTGTAATAAACTCAGTTCTTGAGTCCATTTTTCTCCTGAGGAGTGGGTAGATTTCTTTCTTTCTTCTTCTTAATTTATTAGTTTTTGAATCAGTTGTTCTCACCAGTTAGCAGAGGGATTGTCAGAATCAGTTGGGAAATGTTTTCAGAGTTCATGCTATGTTCATAGAGATTCTGATACATCAACATCTCCTGTCAAAAATTCACTGTCTTAGGCCTATGAAACCCAATCCTTCTTAAGATTTTCTGAAATCACATGTCAGAAATGCGAATTACTATGGAACCATACTTGCTTTCAATTATGTTTGGATAAATGACAAAGTCCTTTCCACTAATTTCATGATTTATGACAGGATGTAGTTTCTTAATCTAAGTACTCAGGTATTCACTGTGTGTACCTCAGGGCCATGGAAACTGCAAATTCTTAATAGATGTAAAAGGGCAGAAAAAGATTTAAAATGTTCCCTGAAAACTTGATATGGCGGTTAATGAAAAACCCTGTCAGTTTACAATATTCAAAGAGCATCATAATGTTAAAATTAATTCACTCCGCTTTATCAATTTGTAAATCACAGGATTTCTGAGTTAAACACCATTTATTTTCACTGCTGCTGCTGCTGCTGCTACCAGCAGTAGTACTTTGGAAAATACTTCTTGAGTTATTACTATGTGTAAACTACTGTGTTAAACAACGTTTTCTGCATAATTTCATCTAATCCTTCCAACAGTGAAATAGTTCCTCTTAAGAATAATCTAAGATAGCATTTACGGCTCCCTCTCATTGAACTATAAAGAATGTAGGTGAAATCCCTATTCCGTGTAAAAATCTTTCAAATTGAGGACAATTTTATGTCTCACTTTCCTGACTAATATTTTTATTTTTTCTGAAATTATGAGATTGTGATTCCCCTTTCTGCTTTGATAATACTCTTAGAGTATTTCAGTTTCTCTATTTTCCTCTTCTAGATGAACCTGCACCTAATACTCCTGTGTACAATAGCCACAGATTATCACGTCCCTGGTGTTGGATTTAGCTCTACTCTTCAATCAAATGCCAATTTAGCTCTTTGGCCTTTGTGCCACGTTCCTATCACATCACCCATATTCTCCTTCTTCATCTTATGTGCTGCTGAAAATTACTAGTGAAAATACATATAAGTATGTATTTTTAATATCCACCTCTCAAATTTGCATACAGTTAATTACCTTTTATATAAACTTATAGAAGTGATACATGCAATATAAAATTCATAAATTCTCAAAAAATCATATTTTCTTTGAAGAATGTAACACAGAGGCACCTGTGTGGTTCAGTCGATTGAGTGTCTGGCTATACCTCAGCTCAGAGTCTGGAGCCTCCTTCAGATTCTATGTGTGTGTCTCTCTCTCTCTGACCCTTCCCTGCTCACACTGTCTCTCTCTATCTCTCAAAAATAAATAAAAAACATAAAAAAAGAATGTGACACAGAAACTCAGATCCTCACTCATTTCATCCCCAAATTCTTCTTGATTATATTCAACTCTTAGTAATCTACCAGTTGGTTGAATTGCAACTAGAAACATACCAAAATAAATAAGCATAGGTTGGAAAATTGAAAGCTGGCACTCTATTTAACTTTACTAATGTGAGTAAAATGAAATGCCATTCTAATAAAATTCTTTAACTATTTAAAAAATTTCAATGTGCCCAAGTACCATGGCAGGAAATCATAGTGAACAGTTTTGTAGCAAGTTTATACATATAAGGAATAGATGTTTGTAAAGAGTCATTTCCATGGCTATGTGGAAGTTAAAGAAGACAGAAACTATTTAAAAACACTCCAAGCTGATGTTTCCAGAAGAGAGATACCTGTACTGTTTGGATAAAATAGATGTACTGTTTGGTGAAATAGATGATGGGGATAAAGAAGTGCACTTGTGATGAACACTTGATGATGTATGGAAGTGCTAAGTCACTCTATTCTACATTTGAAAATAATATTACACTGTATGTTAACTAATGAATTTAAATGAAAACTTTAACAAATAAAATAAAAACAGTGTTTCCAAAGCCTCAGTAGCTTTCATCATTTTAATCTTTTTATCATTTTCCGAGGGTATTATAAAAGAAGATAAAGACTCATATATGAGGTTTCTTTTTAGAAATGGCCAAATAACTACAAAGAAAGTGTTCTATAAAAGCCTTATTTTTGGCTCATAAAATTATATACGTTGGACAGAACTGGACATTTAGACTTGGTCTCTGACCCCTCTATTGCTGAAAAAAAAAAGACCTTTTTAAAAAAAGAAGACGACTTTAGATTTTTTTTTTTTTTGCCCTCTATTTACCCAAGTATTGTACTGTTTGGATAAAAATGTATTTATATCTTAGATAATGCTTTTTTTCCTATTAGATTAATTTTTTTCTCAGAGGATCTCTGCTTTTATAGTCTTCTTTTCAAAACTATGCATGAACTTCAAAATAAAGCCTTTTCAGCATACTTCTTTCTGTTCTGTGTAACACTGCATTTCATCCATGATTCCCTAGTTTTTCTTGCCTGTATCAAAGGAATGTTACCTTATGAATGCTTTTATAGATAATATTTACTAAGTGGTCTTATTGTAACTTTGACATTATCAAAAATATTCTTAAATGGAAACTAAAATGCAAACTGTTGGGAAAATATCTGACAGCTGACCAAAACCCATTATTTTTCTTTATTATATATTCCTTTTTCTTGATTGTCTGATGTTATCACTTTGTATTTACCTATTAAAGTATTTCTCTATTGTATACAGGTAAAGATAAGAATCAATTCTTTAGACATTGGGAACTTCTGAAATATCATGTCAGTTCTGTCCATGGCATTTATTTGTATTCTTGGAGATGAGATCACAAGTAGTAATTTAGAAGTTAATGCCCAAGGAAGTGGGAAAGAGTGGGTGTCTAGCACAGAATGTTGAAGGCCGAGGTTTGGCACCCATTATTTTCCTCTTTGTCATATTACCTCTCCCATAGTCCTTCTGTGTTTGGTAAGTTACTTTCTTCTCCTTGTTTCTACTGGCCAGCCATTCAAAGAGAGATTTGTTGGAAGAAGAGATTTATTTTATTTTAATATTAAAGAATTTTTTGTTGTTTATTTATTTTTGAGAGACAGAGAGAGACAGAGCATGAGTAGGGGGTGGGGGGCCAGACAGAGAGGGAGACACAGCATCCGAAGCAGGCTCCAGGCTCTGAGCTGTCAGCACAGAGCCCGATGCAGGGCTCGAACCCATGAATCGTGAAATCATGACCTGAGTAGAAGTTGGACACTTAACCACCTGAGCCACCCAGGCGACCCCAAGAGATTTCTTTTAAAATGATCTTTTAGAAGGTTCTAAAAGAAGAGAAAAGTAATAATGATGTTTTTCCTTTAGTGCTCATCTCACTGGAGTTTATCAGGGACACGTTATGGTAGATTCTGAAAGTATTTAAACACCACTAGCACTCTTTCTTCATTCACTAATTTATTTACCTGTTCAATAAATATTAACTGAACATACTTACCTTGTGCCAGTAAACTGGGAAGACAGATAAATAAAATCAATTTTTGTCCTTAAAAATTTGTACATTTATGAAGATAATAAATATCAGTATTTAGGCCATCATTGGAAAACTAGGGATGGTTTCTTGGGAGAGATAATGCCTGAATTTACTCTTCTGTGTTAAATAATTGGTGGTTAGACAAAAAGGATAGGCCAACAATTTCAAGACTGGAAAGTAACATAAACTAAGGACTAAAATCTAAAACAATTTGGTATATTTCAAAAACATCAAGTCTTATAATACTACTGTAGCACAAAGTGTCAGCCAGAGAATGACAGATGATGAGGCTAGTTAGACAAGTAGCCAGTAGTCATGAAATGGAGAACTTTGTATGCCATCTTAAGAATTTTAATGTATCTACAGAGATTAAAATCACTCAAAAATTTTTTATATAGGAAAGATAACTTGTTAATTTATCTTTCAAGACTGTCAATTTTATCTGTTATGTGGTGGATGGATTTTACAGAAAGTAGAATATAGGAAAATAGAACATTTGGTGTGCCTCAGTAATAATCTAGTATGATTTTGTTGAGACTGGATTATGCCAATTTTATCCTTCTTTAAGTAAATTTACTGAGCATTTCCCTTATATCAGGCAATATCTGAAATCCTGGGAACACAAAGTTAAGCAAAACTGGACATATTTCCTATTCTCATGAGATTTACAGTCTAGTAAGGAAGACAGATTTTAACAAAGTAATCACCCAGATGGGAATTGGCAAACAATAGCTCCCAGGTCAAATCTGGCCTTCAGCTTTGTCAGGGTTGAATTATGTCCCCCCAAAAAGATATGTTAAATTCTAACCTCCCTCCACCATACTTCAGAATGTGACTTTGTTTGGAAATAGAGGGTGATCATGAGGTGTTAAAATGTTAAATGGGGTCATTTAATAGGACTGGTGTCCTTATAAAAAAAAGGGAAATTTGAACATAGACCTTCAGAGAAAGAAAGTGATGTAAAGACACCTACGTGAGAGTGGTTTTGATGGATATAAGCTGAAGAAGGCTGAGGATTCTTGGCAAACACAAGAAGCTAGAGAAAATAAGGAAATTATTCTCCCCTAGAAGTGCCAAAGAGAGCATGGCCCTACTGACACTTTGATTTAAAACTTGTAGCCTCCAGAAATGTGAGACAGTATATTTCTATTGTTTTTAAGACACAATTTTTGGCACTTTGTTTTGGTAGCCTGAGAAAACGAATACACATCTGTTTTTGTAAATATAGTTTTACTCAAAAACAGCTGTATCCTTTTTCTTTAACTCAATGGCAAAATTAAATTGTTGTGATAATAGCTACATTGCCAAGAAAGCCAAAAATATCTACTAAATGGCCCTTTAAGTAAGTTTGGTGTTCCCTGGCACAGATGAATGTAAAATTACAACTGAAATACTACAGAGGTAAGTATGCGTATAAGAATGTGCAACAAGGGAAGGGAGAATGGGACTATTAAGCTAGAGAAGATCTTAGAAAGATTCAAGACATTATTGAGTGTTAACTAAGTGAAGGTGGTGGGGGAAAGATTCCAACATTAGGGAACAACTTATGTGTCTTTGGCAGGATTAATCTAAAGGAAAGCTTTTGAAACAAATGCTTGCATGGGAATATTTTATTGATAAGTGTTCCAAGGGAACAGAAGGAAGGGACTGAAGAATGAAACCAAAAAGGACAAAATTAGATATGGTAAGGCTATTGTGTAGAAAGTGAGGTGGAGAGCAGCATCAAATGTGTCTAGGGACAAAATGAACCTGAAGAGTAAGGTAGACGCCAGACAAAAATGTTTTTTTGTTCATCATATTAAGAATCTTATTCTTTACCTAAGTCCAATATCAAGCCATTAAAGGATTACAAATAAGAGAAAAAAAAACTGATCAGGGTTGGAATATGGAGTGTCACCATCAGCTTCAAAGACCTCTAGCTCTAGGTAACCCTGGTTGTAGGTAATCTGCTGTGGAAAATGGATTAGAAAAGTGAAAGAGTAAAATATGAAGGAAATCTTCTAGGAAGTTTTCCACATGGCCCGGTTGACAAAGGATGGTAGTAGGAGAGATGGAGGTGGAGAGAAGTAGACATATTCAAAAGATATTTAGTGTTTAGTGGAAAAATTATAGCATTCAATAGTAGATTAAGTTTGGGGGGAAGTTGTGGTGATTAAAGAATGAGGTGTCAAGACTGGTAAACAAGCATCTATCTTGTGGAAATTGATGAATGTTGGTGCCAGTCATTGACAAGGGGACCACAGGAGGAATCAGGTTTAATATAGAAGCGTGAGGTACCTTTAAGACATCTAAATCACTATGTCAACCAGGCTGGTGAGCATATAAATCTAGTTCTCAGAAAAGAATTGGCTGGAAAGAGAAATTTGGAAGCTCTCTGCATAAAGAATGTGATTAAAGCTATGTTTTGGGGCTGAAATTTATTGGAGAGTATAGATGAGAAAAGAAGAAGGGCTAGGGCAATTTGTGAGAAATGCCGATATTGAGGATCAGATAGAGAAGGATACATTTACAAAATGAACCAATTTGAAGCAGACAGAAAAAGAGCAGATATAGAACACAGATACAAGCAATATCTGTGATATACAAACAATAGATTTGGAAATTTATTAGCTTTGGAAATGAGTTCAAGAGAGACCAGAAGAATAACTCCTTACTTTAGTTTGCCATCAGTGGATGGATAATGGCTGAGTTGGAAAGAGGCTGGGATGAGTCTTAAGCACTTGGAATTTGAGGTGGCTGAACTCATCTAGAAATGCAATCACGAAGATTAGCGTTTACATGTGTAACACTCACAATATGCCAGGTATTGTTGAAAACATTTTATTTATATTAATTAAATATAAGAAACAGATACTACCATTGCCTCTGTTTTACACATGAGGAAACAGAGGCTCAGAGATGTTCAGTAATGTGTTTAGAATCACACAGCACCTAAGTAAAGCCAGGATTTAAACCTAGGAAATCTGGCTGAAGAATATTATCTCTTAATCACCATGTTAAGTTGATTTTATTATATAAATCTAAAGATAAATTAGAGATATGATCTAGATAAATAAATTTAGCAGTAGACAATACAGGTTGGTGATAAAGTCATGAAAGAAAAGAAAGAATGAATACAATAATAAGTATAGATGGATGAAATAGTCCTGGAAGGAAAAGCAATATATAGAAATGTCAAAACGTATTTTTAGAAAAAGAGAAAGAATAGGAATTATTGGAGGAGTCCGAGGAAAACTAGAGAGAATTATATAAGCCACAAATTTAAATAATGCTTAGAAGATAGTAACTGCATAGAATATAGAGTTAGCAAGGTCTCTAACAGAGTTAAGTATATTATATTTTTATGGAGTGTAGGAATCAAGGTATCCCTAGTAACCTCAAAATGTGCGGCTCCGGTTGTATGGTAGTGATAAAACCTGAGTTACTGGAATTCATTGAGTAAAAATGAAGTGAGAAGGTAGAAATAATAAATGTGATTGCTTGTTTTAGACATTTGCATCGAGGCAAAAAAGATTGTTCAGGAGTATAGAGAGGGCACATTGTTAGGAGAGATTTTCTTTGAAAGTGAAATAGAGATTTGGATATGTATGTAGGTTACAAAATGAACAGCTGGAGAGTGATAGGATTGATGGGAAAAGCTCTGGAAAAAGACAAAAGATGGGCGGTCTTGATGTCAAGGCAGTAGTGAATGAACCGTCTTATTCCAAGGCAGGTTGCACTGTTCTCTTACATTTTCAACTAGAAGTAGGGTAAGGATGATGATAATATGGATTTTTTAAGTTAAAAAGAAAGAAAATCGGAGAGGTTATAATTTTTAGATTGTTTGTAAAAGTGAAATGGGTAGAGATTGAAATAACTTTCAAGAAGAGGAGAATTTCTGGAATACATGAAAAAACTGACAAAGTAAGATAAATAAGAATAAGGAAAATGAGTAAATAGACCAGCTAAAATTATAGTTGAAACACTGAAATTTTTCTTGGTGCTAATCTATATAAATTCAGGTCTAATCTGTATACTAGCATTCAATAACTCCAGGACAGCTAATGAAAAAAATGGGATTATATTATTGATCCAAGGGACCCAAGAGTGGAGTTTTATGACTAGGTGCAAATAAAACATAAAGCTGTAAGAAAATGCAAGGTATTGTTGCAAGTATCATTTGGATGTTCAATCACAGATTCTAATATAGAGAAGAGAGAAAGAACACCCAAGTGACTATATTGGACTTGGATAAAAACTAGGCAAGATAGAGCCTATAAAATTCTGATTTGATGCACAGATTTATTGGGGGAAATAGAGTGGTGCAACTGAAGGTGTAGTGAAACAATGGCATATTGGAGTTGAAGATTTCTGCAGTGTGTTAGTTCTGGTCATTAGCAAGGTTAAAGACCTAGTCATGAGGGTTGCTAAAGGCTGTAGATGATTATTAAACTAAAAAGATCCAAGCTTTGAAACCTAGGGTTATGATGATGTTTGGAAGCTCCTTTTCTACAGGAAATGATCATAAGACATCTACCACGAATCTTCATGAGATCGCCTTCACTCCAGCCATATGAGAATACTGCTCTGAGAATGCCTTTACATGTCTTTAAAGAGTCCTTACAGGGAATTGGAAAGGCAAAGAGTCTAATTCTTAAACATGAAATAAAGCTGGGTTATATTTAGGTACCCAGTCGGCTGGAGTGACCAAGAGAACTATCTAGCCAGATAATCAGTAGGTTACTCAAATTGGTCAGAGTTAAAAACAACACCTGATGAGGATGTAAGTCTGAAGAACCATCAAAAATGATAATCTCATTTTAAAATAACTTATGAAGGTGCTTCATCTAAAGGTAAAAAGTTAATATGACATACAAGCATCTAACTCTGCACAAATATGCATTTCACATATACCTTGATTTAAACCACAGCTTTGTAGCTGCTAGACCTTTGCCAAATTAATAAGCCCTAGAGATTCCACATTTTTCAATTGTTGAATGAGAATAATAATAACTACCTCAGAGCTGTTGTCAGGATGAGAAATAGTGCATGTCTATCGCATACAGTATACTTAACACATTTACTTATTCAATACTTTTGTTTAAAATTAGAAATAATAGTACAAATAATACCAAATATGTATTTTATTTTAGAGAAAGAGTGAGAGACAGCATGTGAGCAGAGGAGAGACAGAGGGAGAGAAAGAGAGAGAGAGAGAGAGAGAGAGAGAGAGAGAGAGAGAGAATCTCAAGTAGGTTCCACTCAGAGCCCAACATTGGGCTCATTTCCACACCCTTGGGATCATGACCTGAGCTGACATGAAGAGACAGATGCCCAAGTGACTGAGCCACCCAGGCACCCCCACACTAGGATATTTCTTAAGACATAATATATATGATAGATGTATCTATTCCTCTTAGTTGCCAGGTTAAGATTTATTAATTTACCACATTCCGACCATAAATTTTAGATTGTTAGACTTATTCCTAAACCATTACATTTCCAATAGTCCTTTAAGTTTTTAAATATATTGCAATTTTTTTTGAAATGTCTTAACATGCTGATAAAATGAGTGGTGACAATAAGAGGAGGGAATGTTGGTAACCTTCCTTACAAGATGGGGTTGGAGACGATGTGGTCTGGAAAGGGTCCTTTAGTGGGTGTGATCAAATGGAACTCTTCAAAATATTTCCTCAGCAGTCTACTCCCTTTAGCCCCCTTTGGACCAGGAACCAAGCCTGAAGCCTGTATTGGAATGAGGCTCAGAAATCTGCCTCCAGATTTTCATTTTTCTTACAAAATTCTTCTTCCAGTACGCCAGTCATCCTCTTTCTGGTTCTCAATTACACAAGCATTTAGCCTGTTCTTTAATGATTTCTTCTTAAACAACTGTGTTTGATTGCTGATTACAAACGGTTCCCCTTTGCAAACTCACAAATACTTATTTTTCTTCCTTGAGTATAGCTCTGTCTAAACACAGGCATTACAAACACAAATGTCTATTCAGCTTCTCAGAGAAGAGAGGAATGGCACTTTCTACTTTAATTTTTCCCTGATGCTCCCCCACATTGAAGAACGAACAAAGGCAGTTATTAACTTGTAATGTCCTGCTGGAGGAGGAGAACACCAAAGTCAGTCATCAATATAATACCGTCAATAACTGTGGCAGCATTGGGTTTAAGTTCCAAAATCCTGACTAAAGTTTCTTAAATTTCCTCTCAAGAAGAATATTTTGTTCCAACAGCATAAACAGAAATGCACTGCTCTCTTAAAGGTGTTTGTGTTTGTTTCTTTGTTTTTCCTGCTTTCCTCTCCCTTATGATTTACTAAAAAACCCAAAAAGATATAGGAGAAGGGACAGCATCTTAAAATACCTTCCATAACTGTGGTTGGCTTAATATTAGAGAAGGAAAAAAAAGTCCCAGTAGAAGAGTGGGTAAATATGTTTAACTTTGTGGAGTTGCAGACTTTCAGTAAACCATGTGACTATTTCTCATGGAATTCAAAACTGGAAATTATTCTTAAACTTGGTCTACCTCTGAGTGGCATGCTCTCAGTCCTACCCAGTCATTGGAGGGTATATGTTGAAGTGTAGACATGCTACAAATCCTCATTTCAATCCAATCCAGATTTGCATGACAAACCACATACAACAGAGGTGTTTCACCAGAGGCCAATAAAAATACCTTATGTACTTTGTGGACCAACTAAAACTATAATTGGAATTCAATGTTCATACGAACATTCAGTTTCCCGGTGGGATAGGCATCAAGGTCCACAAATCAGCACTTTAAGAATGACTCCTGGACGGTGTAGGGGAGCTGAGATGTAGCGGATGATGGAGAAAAATCCTTGTGCAGGCCAGATCCTCCTCGACCCTGACAGAGGCTCCTAAAATCACAGCCCACCAGCCAGAGCAGTAACAGTGGATCACCACGGAAAATAGCAATGGCCTTGAAGAAGCAGGCTCTGGATCTCTAAAGAAGACAGTTCGATTTGTATCTGTTGGTTTTTTTCTTTTCCAAAATATGAAAGGTGTGAAGAAAAGGAAAAGGGAAAGAAGCTGCATGCTATAATGTGTTTGGTTTTCTCAGGTATAAGAGGAAACAATAAATAACGAAAAAGATGGAAATGAACAACTTGTAGCTTATAAAAAAACATAATAGCCCTTACTGTTCTTTTTAAAATCTTTGTACAAGATTTTAAATTACATTAACCATTCAAAGAAAACAATAGGGCAACCCACATACTATTAAAAAGTAACTCACCTCAAAATGTTCCAAATAGTCTTGTTTTCTTATTAGTTGCAAATGAAATAGCTTAGAGAGCATAAGCAAATCACTTTCCATTAATTACAGGTATTCATCAACATGGATTTTTATGTTTCAACTTATAAATATTTTATAGTAAAACAAAGTGAAAGAGAAAAACTAGCATTTGATTTTACTCTTTTCTTCAAAAATATAATTCTTTATTGGAAAACTTTTAGTTTTTTCTTAGGCTTTATTTCCCTTCTTTGTAATAAGTGTTCACATTTGTTAATAAACTGTTGCCTCTAGTGAATGGCTGGCAAATGGCTTGAGCTGTGTAGGACCTAATCAGACAATGCAGAGAAATATTTATAACAAGGTATATAATGATTCTATATTTTAGATCATTTTCTACACATGAATGCAGAGTTCCATTGGAAATAGAAAATAGAAACTGTGCATGTATCTATGTCTGTAAGTGCAGTATGTTTGAGACCAGTTATAGCAAGAAATCAGAAAGCTAATTATAAATCATTTATTAAAACTCCGTCAATCAGAAGAAGTAATTTTTCCACCAGTGGGGATTTCTAATTTTTCCACAAGTGTCTCACTTATAATAACGACTAAATAAACAAACATTCTGAATAGATACATGAATTATTAAACATATTTCCAAAAAGAAAAATTAATAAGGGATGCTAATATGCTTATAAATTGCCGGTCTCCCTGGTAATAATACGGATCAGGGGGCGTTGTATATCTACCAAATTGGAACTCTAGTAATTTTTCTCTAATATTTCTCTGACTTTGAAAATGAGAATAATTAAGCAATGGAAAGAATTTTTGAATCTCTGAAGCTATAAATAATAGATTTTAAGGAGAGATGAATAAGGAAGGTGTGAAGAAAGGGAAATACATCATAGAACTGAGGAATTGATTCTTCATTCCTTCAGCTAAAACGCCCCCAAATATCCCAGTATTGTTTATCTACCATTCTTTTAATTGTATCACTATTCATGCCACTTTTAAAACTTAATAATGAACCTCTTGAAATGCTTATAATGTTAACACTAATACTACTCCCTCTAACAGAAACCCTGAAACTCAACAACTTAAAGCAAGAACATCTGCACTCCCTCACACACAGCCCAAGAGTAGGGGAGGGGGAGGGGGGAGAAGTAGAGATGGGGAAGTGGATGGAGGGGGAGAGGGAGGGTCTCTACTCCACAAGGTCATTAAAAGATCAAGCTGTGGAAGGTTCTGTTAACCTCAGTGCATTCACCAGTTCCTTCCTTACTCGGTAAGTTGAGATAAAAATCAGAGAAAGAAGATAGCATCATGGGGGCTAAGACTAGACGTATTTATTATTTCTACTCATATTTAATTACCCAAAGCTCAGTTACATGGTCATGTCTAAATGCTGGAGAAACTAGAAAGTGTAATCTAGAAGGGTTCTTGAAGGAAAGAGAACGAGTTTGATCAATTGCCAGCATCGCTAAAAAAAAAATGTGGTAGGTCTTTTTAATGCAAGTCTTTTCTCCAATTTCCATGAGCATACACATCATTTGGGTATCAGAAAATGCAGATTATGGTTCAGTGGGTCTGAAGTCGGGCCTAAGAATTCTAATGTCTAATCGGTTTCCAGGTGATGCTAATGCTTCTGATCCACAGAGCAGAGGAGCAAAATAATAGTTAATCTGGTCATTACATGAAAACAAAGCCCCAACTAACAAACAGAAGCCCAGGCTCAGTGGGATGAAGTTTAAGTCCAATAGCCACCTTGCTCTTCTTCTTGGAATCTATATTCCCATTCTGTGCCCTGGTTCTGCTAAGTAAAGTGACTCCAACAATACATAGTCCCTCCAAAGCTCACAGAAAGCTGGAGATTTATGAGATAATATCTGCAAAATGCTATGGCCTCCTTGGGGAAGAGGTGTTAGAAATATACTACATATTATATTATCATTAGCTTGTCATTGGCTGGGAGGAAAAAATATCCTATTGGGCTGGAGTGTTCCTTATTTCTTTAAGTCTCTAAAAACCTTTGCAAAGAAGAGGAGCCCTTTTCCCTGCATAGAGCATCTTTGCCGTTAGTGTTTCCATTATTCCATTTTCTACTGAGACATATAACAATCCAACCACAGCATGTGTACAATCAGCTAGAAATGTGATGACTCTTTGAGCTTCATAGCACAGCAGTTTAGAACTTAAGAATTATATATATATATATATATATATAATGTATATATATATATATTTAAGTGTTTATTCTTGAAAGAGACAGAGCATAAGTGGGGGAGGGGACAAGAGAGGGAGAAAGAGAGAGAGAGAGAGAGAGAGAGAGAGAGAGAGAGAGAGAGAGAGGGAATCCAAAGCTAGCTCCAGGCTACAGAGCCTGATGTGGGGCTCGAACTCATGAACTGCAAGACTATGACCTGAGCCGAAGCCAGATGCTTAAGTGACTGAGACACCCAGGCACCCCCCCCCCAAATATATATATTTTAACAAAGGACACACACATCCACTCCTGCGGCAGCTCAGGTGTTCTGTGAGTGATAGAATTTAAGCATTCACAGAACTCCGGAAAATCACAGATCCTGCAAACTTTGTGAAGGTTTTCCCTATTAGCTACATTTGTTCCTTGTCTTTCTCCACCTTGAAACAAATAAATATGCCTTTTCATCTTTATTAACTAAAACCATGAAACCAAGTTTGCAACGATTTGTTTATTCTTCAATGTATTTATTCATTCATTTATACTGATTTTTACTTTCCCTCCCTAACCTTCCGGATAGGCTCAGAATTAGCTGGAGAAAAGAATGAAGCGGAAAGAAAAGGGAAAAAATGGAAAAGTTCAGCACTCTTTTATCTCTGTTTTACAGCCTACTTTTCTATTTAAGCTGGGAGGAGCACTTTCAAGAATACAAATCAAGAATTGTGATGGTTATAGCCTAAGGGAAAAATGGAGTAAAATATAAATAAAAGTCAAAGACCAAAACAGTATGTTCTTATTCTCACTCCTTGTTAGTCTTTTCTAATCAGTTGGAATGAGTGCTAACTGGAAGAAATGTCAAATGTGGGATTTTGAATAATAATATCAATCATCTGGTACTTTTTGTCCTGAAACTTTAAGATACAGCTATTTTAGGATACAAATATTATGCAACATTGTCAGCATATAGCATTCATATAAAATGCAATTTTTGTATTTTGAATGAATAGCTAGTTTTGTTGGTAGCATAATCTGAATTATTCAAGCAAATGGAAATTTTCTTCTAAATTATATACAAAATTGCCTTCTTTCCTTCGAAGCTAGACACCTGACCACAGTTTATTACCATAATAACACTAATAATTCGGTATATTACAGTAAATCTGGTTTTAATCATAACACAACCTGAAAAGGTAGCTAGATCAGATTATATGTTCCAATTTCATTAATAAGAAAGGAAGATCATTTAGATGATGTCTTATAATATGAATTGTAGTATTATTAGTAAAAGAGAGAGAACTAACTTGATTCCAAGTGTAAAATTACTCCAAATTAGACTGATTAGTTCAAATTAGATTTAATTTCCAATTCTCTTTTGTTAATTAGGTGAGAATTTTTTAATTATATTAAGTGATAGAGGTTTAGGTTTTTAAAATAATCAGACTACAGGAAGCTAATTGGTAAAAACTTAAAATCTCTTCTGCCCAAACTTCCTACCAACCAAAATTGTATTCGACTCCCTAGAGGTATGTGTTATTAACAACTTTTTGCATGTAGGCTTCCAGGAATTTTCTGTGCATATGCAGGCCTATGTCTTCAATTCACTTCTAACTATAAACTCAGTGTAGACAAAATATGAATTGTACACACACACCTAGGCTATATAATTTAATATGTCATGTTGATATATTTTAGATTATTTCAAAAAATTTAATTGTAGGTATTTCATTACTATGAAAAACATTATAATTATTCTTAGTTCATACATATATATTCCCTTGTCTGTGTATGAATGCCTCTTATTTCAGCTTTTAAAAACTCATAAAAACTATTGAGGGAGGTGGATTCCCTTATTCACACTTCTCTCTTATTATGCCTGGTTGCTGAAAGGTTGGAGATGCTGGACTCATTGTTCAAATCATACCAGTAGCTGGATGTAATGCTGTTTAGAGTGCAGTCACAATGAATTCAAATCCCACCCAAATACATCCTAAAAATGTTAGTTTGACCCCTAATTAGTTGGTGCATGTCCATGAGCCACCCAGCGAGGCTGTAGGGGTTGCAGAGTCGCATTATTCTTTCTCAGTGAGCCTTTTCCCTACCTTAGCAGCAGACAGATGAGTCTCTTATCAGAAGGAGCAGATGGCAGCGTGAGCCTGTTTGAAATTGCAGACATGCACTTGGAGAACGGTTCCTAGATTTTTTTTTTTTTTGTAGAGTGTATTCCATGGGAGGACAATTGGCATTAGGAGCCTAGGGGAAACTTTTGAATTTTGGCTCAGAAATGTTTCTGGGGTTTTGCTTTAATAGTTATGCAATATCTGGATTAAAAATGAGATAGCTCATTAACCCTTGATATTCTGAGATATGGAACACTGATAACCATTTAAGGATATTTAAGGATTTCCTAACTTCAAACCAGTAGCCCCTGAATAACGTTAATGAATCATCTTAACAGTTTACAGGGGTTTTCATATTCAGATCTCATTTCATTCTCATGGCAAATCAAGTTTTTTAAGTTCCTTTTTTTATGAGGATCAAAGAGGTAAAGTGGTTTATTCAAGCCATATAGCTAACAGAAATCTACAAGTTCAGTGTTTTGGTCAAGAATTGGCATAAGTGCAGTTCATGATGTGGGTAGGTAATCCTTATGGGTGGGTCGTTGTGTGTATTCTACACATAATGTCTTCCTTGTCACAAAGTTACTACAACTAAGGAATTATTATCTCCATTGCATAGATGAAGTTACTATAAATCACTTGTTCAAAGCTGTCCTTCAGGTAAAGAATAGACATGGTCTCAATCCTGTGCCCATTTAACTCCAACTTTTATGCTTCCTTAGAGCTCCCAGAAGTTGCACAGTCCTGACAATATCTTGATTTTATACCAGTAGAGCCCGAGTCAGACATCTACAGAACTATAACAATAAACTTCTCTGCGCCACTAATTTTGTGGTAATTTGTCATACCAGCAATTGGAAAATCATACAGGAGTGTTGTGGATATTAAATCAGATTAGACAGATAGATATGTGTATAGATGGAAAACCTGACATATTTTAGGGTCTTAGTAAATTATAATTATTATTTTAACCATATGTTTTTTTTCTTTGAGTATTATGATGATTTTAATCAACTATACTGTTTGCGGTATCTAATACCTTATTTTGAGTATCATAAAAAAATAGCCATAAACTGTTACATATAAACTCAGGTAGAGTCTCTTATATTCACATGCATTTTGCATAAGGTAACTCATGTAGAAAGTTAATACATTTGAAAGAAAATCTGTCCATCTATTCTGTTTTTGTTTTCTTTTTCTTTACCTTAAGAAAACTTGGGTTTTTTTTTTTAATGGTAAAGCAAAGAAAGACAAAATAAAACAAAGCAAAGAACAAAGAGTTCTATTACTGTTTATTCTATTAGCATTAGTTATCATTTTATTTTTTCATTTTATTAATTTTGTTAGGAGTCGATTTTCTATTAGAAAGCTTGGTGTTCTGGTGAGTTAAGATAGATAAATAGCAAAGGTGTAGCGCAGTTGATACTGGTTTTGCAGTTTGGCATCACAAGATCCACTTTTGATGCTCCTTTATTCTTCATGAATTATAAGTCAGAAGTAAAAATTATCATACAACTAGTATGTGCCAGCATCAATTTAGGTGCTAAGGACATAACAACAAACAATAGAGACAAAAATTCTCATGGGGCACCTGGGTGGCTCAGTCAGTTAAGCGCCCAGCTTCGGCTCAGGTCATGATCTCATGGTTCGGGGGTTCAAGCCCCACGTTGGGCTCCAGGCTGACAGCTCAGAGCCTGGAGCCTGTTTAGGATTATGTCTCTCTCTCTCTCTCTCTCTCTCTCTCTCTCTCTCTCTCTCTCTCTGACCCTCCCCTGCTCTTGCTGTCTCTCTCTGTCTCTCAAAAATAAATAAAAAACATTAAAAAAATCCTATCCTTTTAGTGGGGAAGACTGATGGTCAGACAAGTAAAGCAAATGTTTATTTGTCTTAAGGCAACATGGAATTGAGTGCATTTAAAATCCTGATGGTTAATTTTACAGAATTAAAGAACTTGAGCTTTTGTTGGCTTTGGAGTAAAACAATGGCTTACTTCTCCAGCATTATGTAGAAATAAAACATTTCACATCGATGAAATCTCTTGCTGTAAAGGTCAGTATACTTTTGCTCTTTAGACATTCACAACTTTTCTGATTAGTTTCTTTCATGTCTATGTAAGTTCTGTTTTGTATAATTGGTTTTGGAATTTAGTGGATCTGGAGAGGTAAGAATAATTTTTATCTGATCTTTATTCCTATTTGTGGAATAGACTTTAATCTAGAAACATGGAATAATACCTCAATGTATATGTAGGAAATATAAGAATACTAAATTTGGTGTATCTTATAAGAAATCAAAATCCCTTGAATCCTATGTTCACTGGTAGGGGTAAATTTCCCTTTTACTTGACTTCATTTCTTTTTGTATTGACTTCCATTAGCCATTGGGTGCCACTCCTAACTTCTTACACATATCTGTAGTATGTATGGAAAACATGTATATGTCACTTTTAATTTTTTCCCCTTCCCATTGAGAATAATTATCTGCAAAGGGAGTATGTCCTGGACTGCTTCCTACTCTGTGGTAGGCTTACTGGGACAAGTTATGTTCTGCACCATATTCTGCCAGGTAAATATGGGTAATTCAAGCAAGTATATTTGCAACCATTTGACCAAAGACTCAAAGCTGTGTCTTCAATCAGATTTAATAGTAATAAGAATGATACAATGATCTTCAACTTTTGACTTAATATGCCTTATCTCTTCCCCCATCTGCACACCCAATTTTGAACCTGGAAAGAGAAGAGTGATATTTATTAGTTTTCTACAAAAATAATAATACCCAGAATATCTAATGACCAATATAGCTCCTCTATCAGTCAGAAAAGAAGTGAGGGGAAAGGGTAGGATATGCCTCACCACTGGTCATGGCTGAATGAAAGGCCTGATACCCTAAAATGATAACATGCATTTGCAAATTTCCTGTAAACAGAAGAGAATCTAGTCATTCAATTAAACATAAGATGCCTCCTATTATATGAGTATTGACATCTCATTGTAATCAATAACTCTGAGTAGTTACTAATTTTTGCTAATCTCACTGTTATGTTTATGAATGGTATCCATTCATCTGTGGACTTCACTATGTTCATCCACCCAATAATCATCCATTGAGGACATGCTATGTGTGAGATATTATTAAGCTAGACACTAGCAACACAAAGATGCAGAGAACATGGTTCTGTCTTCGGAAAACACTTGGTAAAATGAATTCAAGTGACTCAATCCTGATTTTTATTTATAAACACCTTTAAAAATTTCCTATAAATTACCTTATGAAAAATCAAAACATATTTTCTAAATAAAAATACATGGTTATTTTCAGAAGCCCCATTTTAAAATTGATATGGCCTTAAAGAAAATGCTTCTTGTGTCAGAGCTTGAAATTTGTGTTATTAAAGAATATCTGAATCATCATTTTTATTGGTACAAAGCAAGTCTATTTTTTCCAAAATTCACACACATTGTATAGTTTTTAAGTTTATTGACATAGAGATGTTCATAATAATACGTAACTCTTCTTTGTTTTGTCTTTAATTTCTGTCCTTAGACTTCTGGCTTTTTGTTTGTTTGACTTATTGTTTGCTTTTTGGTGATCAGATTTTTCATTCTTTTGTCTAGATTATGTATCTCTGTGAAGAATCAGCTTTGTTTTTCATAATCAACTTTTATTATCTTGCCTTTTAAAAATTACTCTTTCTGCCTTTCTAAGGTTTATTTTCTTGTCTTTCACTCTTCTTGCTCATTTATTTTCAGTTTTTCTTATTTTCTCATAGATAAACATATACGAAATTCCCTTTAAGTTTGCCTTAATTATATGCTCCAAATTTTTAGTGCTTTCATTGTCATGTTATATATTTTCTAATATTTTTTAGGAAATGCTTAGTTAAAGGTTATCTAGAATTATTATTTCTTATTTTCAGAACCACACAAAACAAAATTAATTTTTACTGTTGATTCCTATTTGCATTTCTCTTTTGCAAAAAAAAGAAAAAAAGTAAAAGAATAGTCTGTACTTTGTGGCCTTATTGAAACTTCATAACTTGGTTTAGTACAGAGTTCACTTCCAACGTAATCTCAAAAAGTATTTGCACTGTATATTTTTTGTGTGAGAAGTTGTTGTATGTATATGTGTGTATATATGTATATATCCATGTATGAATTTACATCGATACATATATAAATTTAAACTTATAAATTTTGATTTTTTGTTACTTGCCAATAATTTCCTTTGTTTTGATTTCTTCATCTCTTCATTTCTTAAATACTATATTAAAATGTCTAATGGTAGTTGTTTTACCTATTTCTTCCACATAATCTTATCAGATATTGTTTTAATACATAAGGTTATATTATAAATGTGTACATTTGTGTTTGTGGCACCTTCTCTTAAAATTTGCTTTTCTTTTTTCAGTGTTTATTTCTCTATTACTTTTTAATTCCTTTGCCCTATATTCTATTTTACTTAATACAGAAATTGCTACCATACTGATTTTATGTGCTTAGTATTTATCATTTGTAGTTATTATTCAAAACAGGATTTATGTCTACTATCATGTTTTTAATGAATAAAATGTATTTATTAATGTAAACATCTGTAATATATATGAAGCTATATATTATATATAAATATATATTTAATAGAATGATGTTGCCTTTGCTTCTTCGTCAAAGATTAGTTGACTGTATTTGTGAGTTTATCTTCAGGTTTTCTGCTCTATTCTGTTGCTCTATTTGTTCTTTTACCAATATCACAATGTTTTGATTACTACTGTTTTATGATAGGTCTTGAAATCAGGCATTTTCAGTCTTCTGACTTGGTTTCTCATCTTCAGCAATAAGTTGCCTACACTGGGTCTTTTGCCTGTCTACATAAAAATTAGAATAAATTTGTCAAAATCTACAAAATAGTTTGCTTGGATTTTTTTGTGTGTGATTGTATTAAACTATAGATGAACTTGGAAAAGGCTGATGTCTTGTTAATAATGAATATTCCTATCCATGAATGTGGAATATCTCTCCTTTTGCTTAGTTCTTCTTTGATATATTCCATCAGAGTTTTGTGTTTGTATTTTTTCTTTGTCTTCTTCTTTTTTTAAATATTTATTTATTTTTGAGAGAGAGAGAGAGAGAGAGAGCAAGCAGGCACACACCCAAAGCAGGCTTCAGGCTGACAGCAAAGATCTCTATGTGGAGCTGGAACTCACAAACCATGAGATTCTGACCTGGGCCAAAGTCAGATGCTTAACCAATTGAGCCACCCAGTCGCCCCTGTAGTTTTCTTTATATAGATCCTGTACATTTTTATTAGAGCTTTATCTAAGTATTTCATTTATGATATATATATTTATGATATAGGTTTTTAATATTAATTTTCATTTATTAATTGCTAGTATAGAGGAAAGTAAATGACTTTGGTACCTTAACTTTGTATCTTGCCACACTGCCTCAGTAATTTATTTGTTACAGATTTTGTTGTTGATTCTTTAGGATTTTATACCTATAATGTTGGTATGATGTTGGATGACATAATCATGTCACCCAACAAAAACGGTTTTATTTCTTTCTTCTCAACCTGTATACTTTTTATTTCCTAGTCTTGTCTTATTGCATTAGGTAGAAATTCTATTATGATGTTGAAAAAAAATAGTGAGGGGGTAACCTTGCCTAATACTTGATCTTAATGTGAAAACTTTGTTTCTCACAATTAAGTATGATGTGGGTTTTTTGTAGAAATTCTTTATCAATTTGAGGAAGTTTGCTTCTATTCCTAGTTCACTAAGAGTTTTTATCATGATCAGTGCTGGATTTCACCAAATGCTTTTTTTTCCATCTATTGACACAATTATATGCTTTTTTTCCCTTTAGCTTGTTGTCATGGTTTTCAAATGTTAAACAGCCTTGTATACTCGGGATAAATCTCACTTGGTTGTGGTGCAGTTTTCTTTCATGCATTGTTGGATTTACCTTGCTATTATTTGTTAAGGATTTTTCATGTATGTTCATAAGTGACACTGATCTGTAGTTTTCTTTCCTCCGTAATGTTTTTGGTGTTGTATTGGAGTAACCCTGGCCTCATAAAATGAGTTCAGAAGTAGTGACTCTGCTTCTATAATCTGGAAGAGATTATAGATAACTGATATAATTTCTTCCCTAAATGTTTGGTAGAATTTATTGGAGTATTCATCTGGGCTTAGTACTTTTATTTGAGGGTTATTAATTATTAATTTAGTTTAATAGATATAGGCTTATTAAGATTGCATATTTTTTATGTGTGAGTTTTGGCAGATTGTTTCTTTCAAAGAATTGGCTCATTTGTTTATTCATTTGTTCTACATTATCATACTTATGGTCAGAATTATTGATAATAATTTATTCTCTTAATGTCTAGGGAATCTGTAATGATATCCTTACTTTCATTTCTGATAACAGTAATTTGTGTCTTTTTTCTTTTTTCTTAGTCTGGCTAGAGGCTTATCAATTCTATTCATTTTTCCAAAAAAAAAAAAAAAACACCCAGCTCTCTAGATTTTTAATTTTATATTCTTTGACTTCTGCTTACTTTGGATTTAATTTGCTCTACTTTTTCTAATTTTCTAAGTTGTAATTTAGGTTATTGACTTCAGACCTTTCTACTTGTCTAGTATATCTATTGAATGCTATAAAGTGCCTTGTAAGCACAGCTTTGCTGCATCCCACACATTTTGATAAGTGATGTTTTCATTTTCATATAGTTCAAAATATTTAAAAAATATCTCTTGAATTTCTTCTTTGACCTGTGTGTTATTTAGAAGTGTCATATTTAATCTCTAAGTATTCGGGGATTTTCCAGCAATCTATATCTTATTGACTTCTAGTTTAATTCTGTTGTGGTCCTGGGGCAGAAATTATATGATACCTATTTTTTAAAAAATTGTAAAGGTATCTTTTGTGGCCCAGAAAGTGCTCTATCTTCGTGAATATTTCACACGTTCTTGAGAATAATGTATAATCTTCTTTGGTTGGATGAAGTAGGTTATAGATGTCAATTGCATTAGTTGATTGATGGTGATCTTGAATTCAATTATGTCCTTACTAATTTTCTGCATGCTGGAACTGTCTATTTCTGACAGAGAGGCCTTAAAGTCTTCAATTATAATGGTAGATTCATCTATTTCTTCCTGCAGCTTTACCAATTTTTGCTTGATATATTTTGACACTCTATTGTTAGGTGTATGTACACTAAGGATTATTATGTCTTAGAGTATTGACCTCTTTATCATTATGTAATTTCCCTCTTTATCCCCGATAACTTTCTTTGTCCTACAGTCTGGCCTGTCTGAAATTAATGTAGGTACTCCTACTTTCCTTTAATTGGTGCTATCATAGTATATCTTTCTCCATTCCTTTAATTGTAATCTATATGTGTCTTTTATTAAAGGGGGTTTCTTATAGACAACATTGTTTCTTGATCCACTCTGACAATCTGTCTTTTAATTGGTATATTGAGACCATTGATTATTGATGTAGTTGGATTAGTTTCTATCATCTTTGTTTTCCATTTGTTGCCCTTTTTTGTTGTTTCTATTTTTGTCTTTTACACGTTCTCAGGCTTTTGTAGTTATAACTGGGCATTTTACATTATTTCATTTTCTCCTTTTTCTTAATATAAGAATTCTACTGTTTTTTAAAACTCCTTTTAGTGGTTTTCCTAGGGCTTGTAATATACAGTTACAAGTAATCAATGTCCACTTTTAAGTAACATCATACTGCTTCATAGATAGTGCAAATATTTCATAATAAAAAAATAATCCTAATTCCTCCCTTTGGTCTCCGTATCATTGCTGCCATTCTCACGCTCATTCAGTCTTTTCTACTGTGTTTCTTGTTTTTTTTTTTATATGACTTGTAATTTTTTTGTAGAGTGCATATGGTTGGTGCTCTTGGTAAAAGAAATTGGAGTAAATGGCCTTTAGTGTTGTAGTGATAAGATGTGTGTGTGGAGGGGTGTGCTTAAGTCCTATGTTAAAAATCTAAGTTTTTTTGTGAGCCTGTGTCCTGGACTGTGTGCTCTTCACCAATGCTTCTGCTTCTTGCCTCTTCCCCTTCGATGGAACAAGATTGCTAGAGTGGGCTGGAATTGGGTATTTCATTTTCCCAGGGTAGGTCAGACCATGATAAAACATGAGCAGTTTGATGTTCTGGTAAAACAGTTCTTTTTGGAGGACATGCCTTAAGAAGGAAGAATGCTCTAGTGCATTTCAAGATGGTTAATTCCCCTCACGCTGCCGCGAGCACAGGAAGATGTTTCCGTGACATTCAGTAGAGATACATAGAAGAAGAGAATAAACCATCTCTGACATTTGTTGATGCTAATAGATCCGTGGGTTTTTTCAGGACTAATACAAATCTAACTGCATGGAAAATATTTTTACTTTATGAATTTGTAAGTGATTTTATCCTCTTACCTGAAATTCTTGGGGAAATACCAAGTACTTTCTGTCTTTTTCTCAGTTAATATTATAGCATCTGTAAATATTTCTTTCTTTTGAACACGTACAATAATGCATCAGTTTTCTATATGTTTTATGGTTTGCAATTCAATTTTATACTTGATTTTTCATTTAATTTCAATCTTGGGATATTAAAGTCATTATCTCTTATTAACAAATGAAGAAGTTGTAGCAAAAGAATGTTTAGACACTTGCTCAAGGTCACACAGGTAAATAGTCTTCATTTCAATGCAAGATACATTACAGTCCCTTTCTCTTCTTATCGACCTCTGAAGTAATGCCTAGCACAGTGCCTGGCATAGCTAAGGTGATTAATACATATATGTTGAATGAAGAAAAGAATGAAAGTCTAATTTCTAAAGCTCTCTCCAGTATAATGTGATGAGGAAGGCAAAAAGATACAAAAATAATTGTCTAGTATTCAGATGAGCTATAAACTGATCACTGTTTAGATACTTGATAAATACAAATATTTTATATTGTGTTAGTGTTAGCAAGGTTGTCTTTGGTACATAAACATTAGAATTTATTGGAAATTTAGAATGATTTGAGACTGTTACTATGCCTTGTGTATATCGGATATACTGTTAATTATTGAAGATAACAGAAATAGGTAACTTGCAAAAATAGAGCCCCAATTAATTATAAAGGAGAACTGCTTTTAATTTACATTGTTTGTGGTCCAGATGGGGATAAGGACTAAGTTTGAGATTTATAAAGGAATAGAAAATATTTAAAAACATTGATTAAGAATTCTATTGCTATCAGAATAAAACCAGCAATGTTTGATGAGGAGTCAACATATAAATCCATTTTTTGCAATCTTTCTTCTATTCATCCTTTAATTTAAAATACATCCTCATCATTACGTTTAATGGGTTTGTGGAAAATGAAAAGTAAAAAAAAATTAAAGGTTCACTTTATGTGAAATCTCTGTGACTTGCAAATTTACATATGTATGTTTGCATTAGCTATGGACATACATACTGTAAGGCTGAACCAAACAGACGCTATGACAGGCTTTGTTTCCCCTCTAAACTAGAAGGCCTAAGGTCAGTCGCTCTGGAACCATTACGCCTTATACATTCCCCCGGGGCAAAAGCAGACCACTTTTCGGTATCCAACCAGGAAAGCCCCGCTACCTCTCCCCACATTCCTAAGGGTGAGGCCTGCAGATGGGAACTTTAGATAAGACCCTGTTACCTAGTGTTAAAGTTAACCCCATAGTCACCAAACAAGACCCTGAACTCGCTCTGTAATTGGCTAATTTCAAAGATACCCTAAATGTTGTAATTGGGTCCCGCCAAAAGTAACGAACGCTCTGAACAGAGAGTATGGTTAGAGCTGCTGCCAATACTGCTGTACCATTATGATTGGGTCACTGTACCTATTCCTGTAACTCCCCTTCCCAAACCCCATAAAAACCCTACTCAGCCCTTGCTCGGGGCTCTCAGCACGGATCCACTGCGTTGGTGAAGGCTGTGAGCCCGAACTTAGGCCCGGCGAGCCTAAGCCGGAATAAAACTGCCCTTTGCTTTTACATGTGTCTCTCGGTCTCTCTGGCGGTTTCTGGTTTTGGGGTGATATTAAAATCTTGGGCATTACACACGCATATGTATGTGTGTGTGTGTGTGTGTGTGTGTGTGTGTGTATTAGCTATGCTTATTTTCATTTTGTCCTCAGAGATCTTGAAGCTTTTTGTTTTTGTTTAATATCTGCTTAGGCTACCTTAGTGATGTCATACAATATTTCATCATTATGAAAAAGAAAAGATGAGAATGAGAACATTTTTCTCCTGTTGTGCTTTGATCCTGAAAAGGGAAGGTGTATGGCTCGATAAAGTAGAAATATATATTTTAAAAGATATTTCTAACTGAAACATGTTGGAAGAACACTATATGTTTTAAGGTGAGATTTATAATGTTCATGGTAGTGATGAGGTTGAGTCTGTAATAACTTCTTTTCTGGAGAACATGGAAAGACTTCAATTAGAACAAGTTAAAAAGAGTCACCTGCTTCTGAAACTGCCTCAGGTCAGCTATAAATACATGGCAATCTATACTAGTTAGATGGAATTCGAACTTGTAACTAGTTTAGGATGTGCAACGGCAACCCTCTATCTGATGTGTAGCAGGAATAATAGTGTGGACTGAATTCTCAAAGTAGATCATATTATCACACTGAATCAGGACAATGGTCTGTCTACGGCTGCAGGGACTGTGATCACAAATCATTAAGGAAGCCAAGTCACTAAAATAGCATCAATATAATAAAAAGGAGCCTGAAAAACCAGTGCATAACATTACTCTGTGGAGAAGCAGTTGTTGAAATTTACATCCGAGCCACCTGATATTGTGCAATCAATAATAGAAGATTTCTTCCAAAATTTTGTTTATCAGGGTCAGTCTCGGAAATCTAATAGAGTAGCTTGCCAGTGATTTAAGCTGGAAGGCTCTGTTTTCCATGGCTTTTGCACAGAGAATTGAATTTATGGACTCTTCACGCAGCAGTGGCTATTACATGCAAGGTGCCAATGACTACTTGATTATCTCGGAAGGACCTCAAAGCTAGTTGGGCATGAAATAGAGGACCTCTTCAAATGAAAGGGATCAGAATATTCAACACAGTTTATAAAGTGTGACAATTCTATTATGTAAGTTTGAACAGCAGCCACCGTTGGAAAAAAAAAATCCATCAGAATATCCAAGAGAAAAATAGCTTGGCAGAGCTAGTGACCATGAAAAAATATAGGCTTCATTACTAGTGGGAGAACAATGTTTGGAGATTTTCTATCTTGAAAATCTGAATTATGCTCCATAAAATATGTAACTAGTTCCCAGTAATGTGAAACTATGATGGCATAGATAATATTTGTAATGACTGGCTCCAGATTTAATATGGAAAAATTTTTCTATGATTGGATTTTGAAATAATTGATAATATCAACACAACTCCAAATAGAGACCATGATGACCTTTACTTTCTATGATAGGAATCATGTATAACTGTGTGAAAGAACAAAGAAAAGGCTAGAAATTCATTTTTTCATAAAGGAGAGGAAATTGTTTTAATAATTTTTTTATTTTAGAACAGATTTAGAGTTGCAACTCATTGTGAAAACAGTGAGAGTTTTCCTATGCCCCACACTCAGTTTCTTTTAATATGAACATCTTCCATTAGAATGGTACATTTGTCACTACAAATGAACAGTGAACTATTACATTATTATTAGCTAATATTAATATTTTATTCAGATGCCCTTAGTGATTACCTAACGTCTTTTTTCTGTTTCAGGATCCTATCCAGGATACCTAATTACATTTATTTGTCATGTCCCCTGAAGTTCCTCCTGGTTGTTACAGTTTCTCAGACTTTGCATGTTTTTGATGACCTTGACTGTGTTGCAGAGTACTGGAACTCTATTTTGTAGAATGTTCTTCAACTGGGTTTTGTCTAGTACTTTTTCATGATACATTTATGAGAGGGGATGTATTTCTGGGAGGAAGACCATTTCCCTGACATCAATCATATCAAGGATACATATGACTGATATGACTTACCATTGGTGATAACCTTCATCACCCGACTTGAGGTATGTTTGTCCATTTCCCCCCGTATACTTACCTTTTATCTCTCTCTATATATATACTGTATTATTTGAAAGAAAGTCGCTACACATAGCCCGCACATATGAAGTCGGATGTATGCCCTACCTCCTTAAAGGAAGAGCATCTATGTCAGTTGTTTGGAATTCTTTTGTCTTGAGATTTGTTTGTTTTCCATTTATTTATTTAGTCCCTCATTTGTTTATAACTAACAGAGTCATGAACATCTGCATCGGGTTATAATTCAATACCATTTTACTTATTTTGTTGTTCAAACAGCTCTATCTTTGGCCATTAATGAGCTCATTTTGGCCATTAGTTGACTCTTGTAGCTCTCTGACATATTTCTACCATTGTTTTATTCTGAATTTTGTTTGTTTTCAGTACTTGCTTTCTGGCATTACAAGTTTTTGATGCCAGGTAAGCTCATTGAAACTGGGATATCTCTGCTTCCAAGAACTCTTAAATGACAGAGCAAGAAGATATTCTGTGCATGTATATTCACTTACCTACAAATGTTTCTATGTGTAACCATGGGTATCTATTTTAAGCTAAACATCAGTTCTTACTGAGATAGGAACTTTTTTCCAGCATCCAGGACTACACGATGCCCCTTAAAGACTATGTTTTGGTGTATTTCTTGACGCTTTTCAAAAAATTTTATTTTGTGTAATGTTGCATTGGACTGTTGCTTTGTTAAAAACAAAAAATAAAAATGTTTTCTAATAAGACTATAGTTACTTTTATTTTAGGTGAAAGTTTTGGTTTTTGAATGCTAGGATTCAGGGATTGAGGGTATAAATTCCAAACCTTGATGGTCTGAAAATCCTGTGGTTTCTCCTTCCAGGAGCAGCAGATTGTTAGAGGAACCCTTATTACATCACCAGCCCATTGCTCCTAGAAATCAGATTCTTCCTTTTTTTTCCTTTTCAACTTGGCAGAGTTCCTGTAGTATGTGTCTTTCAAACCTGCCTGAATATTAAATCACCTGGGGAATTTACCAAAAAAAAAGTACTGATAAAATCTCTCTATCTTGGACCAAATTCAATTTGTGTAGGTTGAGACTCTGGAAATATGTTTTTTAAAATTTCCCAGATTATATTATAGAGCCAGAGTTAGGGGTAGCATTGATACAGATGACCTCCAAGATCCTTTGGTCCGAGATTTGGCTGATCTTTGATTTCCATTAATATGACCTGTCTGGATCAGTCTGTGCTTTATTCTCAATAAGATGTAATGCATACAAAATAACCACAGATCTAGAAGCTATTTGGTGCTTGAACAGTCAGCTTAGGTAGAGTTTGCTGTAGACTCCTGTATACTGGCAATGTATAAACCCAATTTTAGACAATGGACTTTATGGCCATTTGGGAAAATAAAATTGAACTAGGCCAATGTAAAACTGTTATTCCAGAAGTTCAAGTCCACTGTGGATGATTTAAAATGCTTCCAATATTAGTGAATTGCATGCTTTTTGTTGACCTATTTTGAGATAGAAAGATTCTGCTCTTAAAATGCAAGAAAATACTGTTCCACCACCTTCTGAATAGGATTGTACCAGAAGGAAAACAGGCGTGTGGATTGTTCTTAGAGATCCTCAGGGAAGTTTTTACAGATCTCTTTAATAATACATTCAGGTATTGCATAAGGCCCAAGGTCAGGAAACATTGAAATCTAACAACTAAAAGTATTAAATGAAAAAACCAGATTCTTGAATTTCAGTTCTGAGACTCAGCTAAAGCCTTTTTGATAGCAAGGAAGTCATAACACTTCTGTGTGTTTTGCTTTCTCCATCTGTAAAACAAGGATAATTGCATCTTCATTACCATGCTGCACAAATGCATGAGGCAATCTATAAGAACACACTTCAGACTGGATAGTCAAAAAGTCCCCTAAACTCTACCATAGTGCCACGTTTCTGTGGTTCTTCTATTTGGCCCAAGTATCTTTTGTAATTTAAGCACATTTCCTCCTAGATGGGTTTTGTGGAAACCAGAAAACTAGTTTGCCACAGCTTATTTTAAATAAGTTTCATCCCAGTGTTTTGGCCCAAATGCTTTTGTTTCTAATACAATCATCTCTAGGTAGTCTTATATTAATTTCTTGCTGCCTTGTAACTCAAGCTGTGAGTCACCTATGTGACCTCAAGCATTCCCCAAGGGCATACAGCTCACCACTGCTGATTTACCCCTGTTTAAAAGAGTGACTTCATTTTAAGTTTTATCAGCTTTTGCTCTTCCAGCTCTAAATTCTGTGATTCTAATGGTGCATGTAAAAATTCAAAATGGATTTAGTTTCCTCATTATAAGGGTCTTTGACCCCATCACACATGAAATAAAGGTAAGTTGGAGAAAATCATAGGAAAAGCCTTTATTTTGGATTTTGGTTATGAGCTACTTAGTTGGATGGCTTTCTCTATTAGTTCCTCTGAAGGGCTTCATTTAGTGGAGAATGAGGTAAGATGTCAGAATACAGGAGTACTGCTGGGCTCCAAAAATAAGCTTCTTAATTTTTTTAGTGACACATTTTTACATATTCTCTGAAGGTAGTTCTTGACTCAGAACATTTGAATGTTCTTTCTCTGTAGGTGAAGATGGTGACACACAGATGGAACTCATTACCTGCAGTGCCACACACAGCTCACGAGAAAGTTTGATGAAGGGCAGGGAAAGTGCTCCAACTTTTACCACTGTCTTTTTGCACCCATCATTCAGGCATTCAGACAACTTAGGGGTGGCAGTGTATATAAAAGCAGATTCAGCAGACTTGAACCTAAAGACAGGATCAGATTGTGGTTTTTACACCAAGAAAACCAAACTGTAAAAACACAGCAAACAATCAGGCCATAAACTGTAGTGTCACAAATAATCCTGGCTCCTTAGAATCTCATGTGCTAAAGGAGTATTTAAAACTAGCAGTATCTGGTTAATCTTCCAGGAGGAAGAAAACTGTCACGAAGCAACCCTAAAATGGGATTTGGAAGATGTGGTCATCTGAACAGTGATACAATAGGGGCAAAGAATCTGAGTGTTCTTCTATATCTGAGAAGAAACTAGAGATTTTTCTTTTCCAGTGAATAATGGATTTATTTTTAGAGTAACTGTAAAACAAATTATGACGGTGCCTTCATCCTGATACTTTTGCAAGTGTTAAACTAGTGTCAGGCACTTCTTCTATAATGCCTCATACTTGGTACTGTCCTATCTATCTCTCCAAAATGCACCCAGCCTTTTCAGCCATAGTTCCATCACATACATCTTCTACCTACACCCACTCCTCACTGTATAAAGCTTTGGATAATAGGCAGAAATGGACTCACCTAACTCATTTTCTGTGGGACAAATCAGAAGGTGAAACGCAAATCAAAAGGAAAAGAAGAGGATTTCTGATCCCTTGAAAAACCTCATCTTGGAGTTTAACTAGACTTGGCTCACAATTGAGACTTTAGTTCTGAGGTAGAACAGGCAGCACGGAAGGGAGTGGATGCACTTTGCTTGCAGAGTTTCTTTCCCATGATGCTTTGATATGACGTAGAACAACTCAGGGCCGGCTGAGGAACAACACGCACTCAGGTCCATGTTTTACCTCTGCCACTCACTACATTTCTAACTTTGGAAGGACCACTTGGACTGCTCAGAACATGAACCCAGAGGGTTAGCATAAGACTTGATGAAGTTGGGTCATATATAATCCTGGTACAAAGTAGACACTCAAAGGGCACCTGGGTGGCTCAGTTGGTTAGGTGTCTGACTTCGGCTCAGGTCATGATCTTGCAGTTCATGAGTTTGAGACCTGCATCAGGCTCTGTGCTGATAGCTCAGAGCTTGGAAGCCTGCTTCAGATTCTGTGTGTGTGTCTCTCTCTCTCTGCTCTTCCCCCACTAATGCTCTCTCTGTCTCTCTCTCAAAAATAAATAAACATTAAAAAAATTGAAAAAAGAAAGTAGACACTCAATAAATAGTAATGATCATGTTATTGTACTGTTCATAAATAGTTATATTTCCCAAAGGTGTCAATAAGACAGAGTTCTAAATAAATTATTTAAGGCCACATTGCCAAATAATTAAACCCTTGATTTTGATCTTTGACCATTTTGCCTCCTAATTGCAGAACATCCTCAAACTGCCAATCTAGGCCTGTTCTCTGCTTCTCAACCCCAGGTGACAAAGGTGTATTATGGAAGAAAACATTCCAACCCCTCAGACATATTCTCAGGTAAGAGTATTTTTTTAAACACTATAAAAGGAGATCATTCTAAAATATATCTCCTGTACCTCTATACAGTGAATGAATAAGTATAGTTTTTCTGATTTATTAGTGGTGTGGCTGGCACTAATTTAGCACCCTCACCCTTATAATTAATTTAGCCATAAGATGCCACTGATCTCCCTACCAAATTTCTCTTAAACACATTTACTCTGTCCATTCCATTTGCCACCATAGTAGTTGATGGAGCAAACCATCTTGCTTCAACTTGGAATTCTGCCGTGGCCTCTTAACAGACAGATGTCTCTGCCTTTGGTCGACCTACCTCCCTTCAATCCTCCCCAGATCTCTCAGAGAGACTTCCCCTAGTTTTGGGGACAAATAACAAAGTCCTAGGTCAGCCCTCGTGTCTTGCAGTATCTGGCTTCTGCTCTCTGGCCTCATCTCACCCCACTCTTCCTTCCGTCTTGGCACTCCAGTCCCGTTATGTTGATCTGTCTGCTCTGCGTTGTCTCCAGGAAACAGTTCTTCTTCTGAAATGGCCATCCTTCTCCTTCACTCCCATTGCCAGAGTTAATTTCAGCTCACTCTTGGGGATGTTACTCAAAGAACATTTCCCCGAAGAAACTCTCCCTGACTTTCCAGGCTCCCCCGAATCATCGGGTCTACAGTATGTGGTGCATATCAGGCCTTGTCACAGCACTTATCACTCTAGTTTCCTGATTAATTTTGTTCTTAGTTATTTAATAATGATTTCCACTGCTGGAATTCAGCTTCAAGGGGGCAAGGACATGTTAACATTCTTTAGCATTTGTAAAATTGTGGTAATAGAAGCCTCTACTATGGGAATACATAGATGATGTAGGAAAAGTGCTTAGTAAGATGACTTGTACACAGTGTGTCCTCATTAAAATAATGTTCCTATGATTGCTGTGCCGAGTGCTGCAGGTGGGGGCTGGGGGAGGAACCATATGGATGAGATAACAGTGCCTGGTCATTTACTGACTAGTAATGCCTTAAACGAAGGAAGGGGTGGTAAGCTTAATTTTGGGACAAGAATCGTGCATAGAATTGAGGTTCAACATCCGAAAAGTCTTAGCAACATGGGTGATTGTCTTATTTATATTTCCAGAATAGTGGAGTGGAACAGTTTTAAAATCTGGAACCCAAGGACTGAATGTCAGAGCCACAGACCCAAGCCTGGACTGAGAGCCATGTGGACTTTCCTATAGAAAGAATGACCAGCCAAAGGGGATCAGTTAACTTTGAAAAAATCCTGTGCTGAAACGTATATTCGGAAGTTAACTCAGCTGCTGTGGAATGTTCTCAGAAGAGCTTCGTGCTTTTCCTGAAGGGGACCGCCAAGATGCTATTTTCTCTGTTGACAGTAAACTGCCATCAGAGGAAGATTTTTACTTTATAGTAAATATTGGTCAAAGGGTTCCTGGGTGGCTAAGTCGGTTAAGCATCCAGCTTCCAGCCTCGGCTTAGGTCGTGATCTCACGGTTCATGGGTTCAAGCCCCGCGTTGGGCTCTTTGCTGACAGCTAGCTCAGAGCCTGAAGCCTGTCTTCGGATTCTGTGTCTCCCTTTCTCTCTGACCTTCCCCTGCTTGTGCTGTCTCTCTCTGTCTCTCAAAAATAAATAAAAAACATTAAAAAAATTAAAAAATTACTGGTCAAGAAAAGATGTAATGAGCAAAACCCAAAAGGGCAAAACACTAAAGAGACATGACGCTCACCCTCTGGCCTTAAGCAAAGTCAAATTTCATCCGATTAAGAAGAGTCAGAGAACTTTACTTTTTCTACTAAGTTTCTTTTTAGCCTAGGTCATCAAAGAATTCATAAAACAGTCAGCAACAGTGAAGAAATAAAAAAACCTGTAAATACTTTTGAGCCTCTAAAAGTGTTTCTAAGCATCCTCAGCCTATCATTTCTGAGAGGAGACAAAGGTAGAAGAAAACTAACATATCTTTGTTATTTATTTATTTATTTTTGAGACAGAGAGCAAATGGGAAGGGCAGAGAAAGAGGAAGACAGAGAATCCCAAGCAGGCACCATGGAACCTGATGGTTGGGCTCAAACTCACGGAGAGTTCAAGACCTGAGCCAAAATTGAGAGTCAGATGGTTAAGAAACCGAGCCACCCAGGCACCCTGAAAACTGACATCTCTTAAACACAAATTATATACCTGGCCCTATGTTGATACTTTCTTTATATTTTTCTTTGTCTTGTAATCTTTAAATTACTCTGCAAAAAAATGTTATTGTTTCCAATTTACTACTTTAAACAACCTCAGTAATTTGCTGAGTCTAATAATAGATGTACCTGGCATTTGGAAGCAAGTTCACCCAGCTTCAAAATCTGTGTTCTGAAATTTTTTTCTCCCAAAGGTAATAAAAAATTTCTAAAGTTTCTTCCAAGCCTAAAATTCTAAAAATATATTTAAGTCATAGCATTAACAATCTTCCTTCTAGCAAAATTTCAACACGGTTAATTGCAACTCTACACATATTGCTTGCTTGCACCTGAAAACTGGAAAGTGAATTGAGAAAATTCATAAAGATGCTGACTGGACTCACTTTAAATTCATGATTACAAAGCTCAAAGGAACTTTGGTCCTGCCGGGCAATCCGACTCTGTATTTCCCTGGTAGATCTGCTCTATCAGTCAACTCTCTCATCTGCTCCTCCTTTCTTAAAACGGCACAACCTCTTCTCTCTCCTCTCAGTTGTTAATCATGCTTTTCATTAATAGAGAAATTGGAAAACTTCCAGATGCTTCCAATTATATGGTCTACCATGTCAACTTTATCTGTACATATATATATATGTTCTGTCTTTCCTCATGTTACAGTGGATGGGCTGACTGCCACAATCTAATGACAGTACCTCAATCTGTGCAATGATTCCAATATCTCATTAATTTATAGAGTGTGTGTGTATATATTCCAGTTCCCATTATTTAATCTAGTTATGTTCTCTATTCTTCTGGGAATACTGAACTGACAGATATGGAACTATTGTTCCTAGCAGATTACAGAGTTAGGCTCCTGAGAGTCTCAGGTCACAATTTTTTTTTTATTTTCCATGTGTTTCTATTTAAATATACCATATTTAATATATATATTTCTTACATATAATTAATTACATGGTCTTTGAATGATATAAAGTAAGGAGCTTTGGAAGTTGTTTGTGTTATATAGGTTTGTATACAGAATCTGTGAACAATGAGCATTGACTATATGCATGTACGTGTATGTATATGTGTGTGTGTTTGTATGCCTTGAAAAACAAGCCATTGTCATCAGTATTGAAAACCTACTCTTCCATGTAACTCTTTTCCTGCCTGACACTTAACAAGACTATGACACTTAGTATTTTTGTTAACTTCTCCCACAGTCTCCTGATTTCTGGACTCTATCTTGCCTTCCATTTAACAGCATCATGCCCGATCTTCTTTTGAAATGTGTGAGCCAGCCAACACTAGCTGAGATGGGTCTCACATTTTCCTGAACCTGGTTGTGACTGTAAATTTCTTTGCATTTCAGCCTCACAAAAATATAGTGCACTGTTCCTTTTTTAATTAGTTGTCATTTCATAAATCCACACAGTTAGGCATTTTCTCATCTTTACCATAGCTCTATTGTACACTATGGATGTCACTTCGTCACTTTCTAGAGCGCCTCACCTACAGTTCCTTGAATTTCCTCTTCCTTTTTTTTCAGATTGTACCATACGATTGATTAACACTGAACTCAGATCCAATGGCATTACAACTCATTATCAAAAAAACTTATGCAACACACATATCCATGAAGTGTATCATGGCCCTCTTATGCCAAGAAGTGCTAGATAACTGCACTTCAGTATTGTACTTGGGGGAATTTTAAACAGGGAAATCATTAACAAAAAACACAAAAATGCAAAAAAAAATGTGACACTGAGAAGATAGTGAAATAAACACTTACTTTACACTATAAGAGCTAAAACAAGAAGGCAGAGTGCTGCCTTGTTTGATCTCAACTGTAAATGTGCACATTGAGTTAGTCAAATTTTTCATCACTCTGCACATCTGCAAATGACTGGGAAAGCATGGGTGTTGATTTGGAGCTTACAAATAAATTTTAGCAAGTAGGTGAATTTGCAAATACAGAATCTGTGAACAATGAGTCTTGACTACATGCATGTACATGTATGTATATGTGTGTGTGTTTGTATGCTCTGCATGCATATGTATGCTATAATGTATAATGTATAATGTATGCATTATAATTAAAATAACAAATGTGGTGTAGATGTATATATTCTATAATTGAAGAAAAACAAAAGAAAAAGGCTTTACTTCTGGTTTCCTACCATTTATTGTCTTGTGTCTCTGCTCCCTTTGAAATCCTACAGTTTCACTAGCTCTAATAACTTTTATTTTATTCTTTCTTAAACTACAATATCAAAACTCCACCATCAAGCTCATTAATAGCCTATATGTTGTATCCTATAGCCAATACTTAATCCTCATTTTATTCAAACAAGCAATCTCATTTGATACAGTTGATCACCTCCCCCTTCTTAAAACTCTCTTGAAATCACTTTCTGGACACTGTTCTCAGCTGATTCTCCTTCTCTGAGGCCTTCTATTCTCTCACAGTAATTTTCAAGTTTATGAATCCATACAAATTGAGGTATATAAAGACTTTTAGGTGTGCCTGGATCACTCTTGATTTTCGTTCAGGTCATTACCCCATGGCTTGTGAGATGGAGCCCTCTGCCCCTCTGCTGTGCTCCATGCTCTCACATTCTCTCAAAAATAAAAATAAGAGCATCTGGGTGGCTCAGTTGGTTGAGTGTCCAACTCTTGGTTTCAGCTCAGATCATGGTCTCATGGTTTGTGGGTTCAAGCTCTGTGTTGGGCTCTGCATTGGCAGTGAGGAGACTGCTTGGAATTCTTGGTCTTCCTCTCTCTCATTGCCACTCTGCTGCTCTCTCTTCCTTTCTCAAAATAAATAAATAAATAAATAAATAAATAAATAACTATAAAAAATTAAAATTTAAATTAAAAAAGACTTTTCTAAAAGGGCTACATCCACTCTATTTTTGTCGAGACCATTTCATGCTCGTTCTATTTTGTCCCCTTCCACACTCACCTTTCTCTCACTTTGCAAAAGAAAGAAACACCTTCACCTGCCTGAAATTTGCCTTGGAGCACTGCCCTTAAAACATCAAAGCTCCATATTGATGCCAATGTTGTGCTAAGAAATGAAAAAGCATAATGATTGAATGACTAATAGTTGTGCAAATCAGGGACCACCAGGTCTTTTCAATTTTTATTTTCAATAAGACTGAAGGAGAACCTACTGAGTTGTTTGGTTTAAATCTTATGAGAACTAGAAACCACATACCAACCACATATGTCTTAACATTGAGGGTCAAAATTATCTACTTTATCTCCAGCCTTATCACCAATGTACATACATCTTATGGCCAACATTAACATGGCTTTACTGTGTGAATGTTCAAGAAATTAAAGTTATAAGAAGTCATAGGCTTGTTATTTCAAGAGAGACTATTAATGGAGGCAAACAACTTAAGTGTTCAATACAGGAACTTCTAGAAAGACTTATCAACTCTTCAACAGAAAACAGCAAAAGAAAGTTTAACCTTTTGATTTTGGTTCCAATAACTATCAACCTGCTACCGGCGTGACCCTTACCCAATTCTAAAGAAGCCCCTCTACCATCCTCCTGCCTGAACTGAAACTCTTGCCTTAAAGTTCAAATTTCCATAAAATCTGACCCTATTTTTTTTGCCTTGATTGTGAGGCATGACTGATGTTCTGACTAGGTGGTGTGGTGTCCTCTCTTACCAGGCTAAGCAAGAAAGTCATATTTGCCTTATCAATAGGTTATGTTGGTGATATTTGGGGATCTGGCATCTAAACATAAAAAAATCTTTGATTTTCAATCACTATTTATTTTTAATTAACTTTTTAATCTTAATTCCAGTATAGTTAACACATAGGGTAATATTAGTTTTGGGTGTATGATATAGTAATTCAACAATTCTATGCTTTGGGCATAAGACTTAGGCATTTTAAAATCAAGTGACCCCACAGATTCCCATCTATCTACTTATGTGAGCAAGTCTTTTGGGTACTTTTATGTACACACACACACACACACACACACACACACACACAATGAAAAATATTAATAAAATTTATGTTAAACTCTATCTTATTAATAGATTTATAATCAAAAGTTGTATATCTGTTTTATGTATAGTATATGACTAATATTTATAATAACAATTTGAATAGAAAATTATTTTCACATTTAGAACTTTATGAACATTTTACAGAGAAGTCTTATCTCCCAATGGTTTTAAGACATTACAAACTTACATTTAAAAATATACAAAGACCTTTTTTTGTCAGAGAAATGTTATAGTGGATGACCTTTGAAATTTTTGCAAGCATAATACTATATAATATTAGATATATTTTGCAAAAGGAGTAGAATAGAAATAATGAGTTAAAAAAAAGAAAATTTCCTACTGTTAAGACTTGGTTAGATATTCTTAAATGAATAAGGTGACCATCAAATTATGTAGTTTTAAAATTACTAAATATGTTTCAAAGGTGATAGAACAGTGTTATTATTTTAAACTTTTAAAATGTCAATATTTATAATACACTAAAATTATATTCTTTATAACAACTTGGGCTCATAATGAAAAATTGTGGTGTCCATTTTAAAAAGTATAAAGCTGTGCCTAGTTGTTTTGAAATCATTTTATGAAACAGGGCAACAGTTTGAGGCCACTGCTCTTTTTTGCTCTAACTCTGGTTCCTTCCTGTCTCTCAACCTCCTCTGGGAAATCTTGTTGAGTCTCATGACATTAGGTAATACTGTTTCGCTGAATAATGCCAAATGTATATCTCCACTCTCTACCCTCAGACAAATATACCCAACGTCACATTTGAGATATCTAATTAGATGTCAAATATGCATCTCTAAACTGAACATATCGCCAAAAACAACTCTTGACTTCTTCTCCCAACCGACCCTAATATTTTCCTCTCCATTATTTCCCATCTCTGTAGGTACTAATTTTAAAAAGCTAACTGAAGAAAAAAATAACTTGGAGTTGTCATAGATTCAACTTTTTCCCCTTGCTTCCCTTCCCGATTTCTCTCCATCCTGATTTTAGCAAATGAATCTGAACTAGTCTCTCTCTTGCTACCTATGTTTATAATAGTTTTCTCAAGAAAATAGGAACAAAAGTCTTTACCACTTAAGTGAAGCTTTATTATTTTTGTGCTCAAACCCACTAACGGCTTTCCTGTACCTCAGTGTTCCGACTGATGTAGGCTCCGGTATCTTGTATCTTATTTCCAATCCTCTGCACCTGTTCCTGCCATTCTAGTCACATGGTTCTCCTCTGTTTCTGGACTAATCACACTCCCAGGTTTGCATTTTACCTTTCCTTCTTCCTAAAATGAAAATCCCCCGGCTAACCTCATGATGTCAGTCTCTCCAGTCATTCAGGCTATCTTGTCACTGACCTTCTGATACCTTAGCATGTTCACAGAGCGGCCCTCATTCTACCACCATCTCTTACCCTGCTATATTGTTCCTTCATAACACCCATTACTGCCTGGCACAGAAATATTTATTGGCTACCATTTTATTATCTTCTTTTACCTCACACTGGAATATAAGCTCCATGAGATCAGGACAATTTTTTTTCTTTATTACTAAATTCTCAAACCCTGGAACAATGATCAACAGAGAATGGTACTCAGCAAATATTTGGTTGTACATAAATGGCTATCCTTTTGGCTAAAGCAAAATAAGTAAGAAAATTGATTTTATTTAGGCTATTGCAATAGGGAGATATGAAAGTCAATATCTGAGCCGTGTGGTTTTACCTTAGATTTTCACGAGGGAGAAGAAGACAAGTTAAAGGTGGGATTGTTTTCGCAGTTGGGAGATGTCTCAGTCAGTTAGCTGAACAGGAAAGGTTCTAGCCTGTGTCTAGCTAGCTGCAGGGGGACAAACAGTTCTAATGTCAGCGAATCATTCTTGAAACCATAATTGGGAGCGGAAGATCTGTATCTGGTATTGCAGGAGGTTCAGGCAAAAGGGGAAAGCTTTGTACTTGACATTGTACCAGGTATATAAGGGAACTATCTGTGAGTTTCATGGGAATCATGAGAAACGGTAGACAGAGAATCATCTCTGACATGGAACAAAGGTTCTTTGTGGGAAGCCTTTTCCGGAACCCAAAAGGGTAGGGGATCTTTTAACCATCACTGTTGTCTGGACTCAGATGAAGTGCAATACAGTCGCCTATATTATTTTAGTTCCTCCTAAATGATTCCGGGAAATAATCTTTATTTGGACATATAGGTATTTTGTTTTGTTCTGTCCTTTTTTTTTTTAACTAGTGAAGTTACCTTATATTGAGCACTAACATTGAACATGCAGTATTTTTAATATCTTCGGGTTTTACGACTCACTACATTTTGGAATACCTCCATGTGTTAGCTTGCTGCTAATACTTTGTGTAATTGAAGTTTGTATAACCTAAAGAATGCCATGAAATATGGAGAGTAGGCAGAAACTGAGGCTCAAAAGAATTGGGTAACTCCCCAAGGTTACTGAACATGTAAGTACTGGATCAAATAAAATCATTCATGTTTATAGTGATATATTTATTATTACTTCTCTCTCATAGAACAGTTGTCATTGGGAAAACAAACAGCAACATGTTTCTGATTCTTGACTTTATATTATTACAATTCTTCTTTTGTATGAGTGTTAAATAATGACTACACATTAAAATGTATATTATAACCTATTTGACCAAATAATATTAGAGCTTTGAGACTGCCACACTTTCCAACATCATTTCCTCCCTCCTATTTTTCCCACCATTCTACTACTGCTGTCACTCAGGCAGGAATATATGCTTGGGGTTTTAGACTAGGTGACTTTTAATATTTATGGTTCTTTCTACTGTCCCACACACCCAATAAATAGCAGCTAAATATATCACCGCAGACATCCTACACAGAGTGGTCCAACGAGCATATGACTAAAATGAATACTAATTGATCTGGTGAACAATGTGTTGTTTATACTTTGGAGCATTTCTCATACTGACATTCATTAAAAATTCACCAACTTATTCAATACTTGTAATGGCATATAAAACTGGCATGATCCAAAATTACAACAGGGAGGGAAAGAAGTACTTTAGGAATTGCTTGTAGATCATTCTTGGGTTTTTCATAAAAAGAAAGAAAGAAAGAAAGAAAGAAAGAAAGAAAGAAAGAAAGAAAGAAAGAAAGAAAGAAAGAAAGAAAGAAAGAGAAAGAAAGAGAAAGAAAGAAAGAAAGAGAAAGAAAGAAAGAGAAAGAAAGAAAGAGCAGAAGAAAGAAAGAAGAAAGGGAGGGATGAATGAAAGGAGAGAGGGAAGGAAGGAACGAAGGAAGAAAGAAGAAAGGAACGAAGGAAGAAAGAAGAAAGGAAGGGAGGGAGAAAAAAGAAAGAAAGGAAGGAAGGAAGAGAGAAAGAGAAAGAAAAAAGAAAAGAAGGAAAGAAATCTTGTTTAGCCAGGTGTTCCTTTATTAAGGATTAAGTCAGCCATCACCTTGAATTCTTGTCTTCAGAGATTTGTAATGTTTTGGAGCAAGTATTTATTTCTAAGTCTGTCTCTATCTACTAACTTCCATGTTTACTTAGCGTAGATGCCATGTACAAGGCTTTTCTGTTTTGTCTCTGAGCAGTTGAAGGAAAACTGAATTAAAAAACATAATAGAGTGGTTTGTTTCTGAGCTTTTAGGCCATTACTATTTACTTTAGCAATACTGTTCAGCTTTTGAAGTATACATTATTTCATTTGCTCCTCCATTTATTTAATGAATAATTACTATATGCCAAGTACTATGTTATATGCCAAATGTAAATAGTTAACAAAATGAATGTGATGTATATTTTCATGAGTTTACAATGTAGTAAAAAAGGTTGATATTAAATGAACAAACAGAAAAAAACCCACAAATAAAAATACTCTATAAATAGTAGCTCCATGAGGATAGGCTAATTTTTTGTCTTAGTCATCAATGTATCTGCTACACTAAGCTAGTAAATATTGATACCTTTTCTCTAATTAATATAAGTAAAGCTGTGATAAGATTATATGACTAGAATTAATTTGTGAATATAGTTTAAAATTCTTGATGAGAAAGGGGTGCTATGACCAGAATACCACTAAATTTAAAATAGATTCCTCTACCATTAGAACAATTCTATATACAACAAAATACCATTGCATGGGGTAGCAAATAATTTTTCCTTTACCCTTCTAGCTTCTTGGCTGACATCACCCTGTAACAGAGGACAGGAGAAAACAAGCAGAAGTTTAATGACATTTACACTTCTTGTATACATAGGCAATACCCAGGAAAACTGGGTAACTCCCTGAAATGGCCCACACCATCACCTTGAATAGCATCTCTAGCAAGAGACAACAAGATGGTGGTGGTTGGTAGAGCTGCTTAGGGGAGGTTATCAGACAAAACACAGTAAACAGAAGTATGGCTGTTATGCAGGTTGAAATCTGTGTCTTCTCCACTGGCAAGTTTCTGGAGATTTAGTCATCTTCTTTTTCCTGTACAGAAAGGGAGATATCCTTACAAATAGAGGTTTCCCCTATAAACATAAACTTCTCTTACGAACAGGCAGTAACTTCTACTGGTTTTCAGAGTTTTTCCTGGTGATCAGTTTCTTAAATATAATCAGCTCAAGATAATCCTTATGCCAAACAGGCATATTTCGAGGTGGCAAATTCTGTTCCTCTTTACCATTGTTTAGAGTTAAAATCTTTAAGTCACTGCTTTCCTTGTACTGAAAATTCTCTGCTTTTATTTACTTTGAAAGCTCTTAAAACAAATGTGTATTTGTCTATATAATGACCAAAGTAATTTGTTGGAAATGTTTAAGGTTTTTTTCCTCCTGAAAAGTAGAAGAGGTGAAATGTCCAGTAGGGTAAGTGCTTGAAGCAGAAAATAAATTCACTAAATGTTTATTTAATGGTCTCATCATTCTGTTTTAATGTACGTTCCTGAAATTTGTTAACTATCACTTTGCTTATATTTCATCTTATACGTTGAGAGAAATTACTTTTGTAATACTATCTTTCAGATTGTGATAATGACTTTTTAATGATAATTCTTTAATGCCAAGACAATGTACCAGAGTAAACACTTTTCAAAACATCTATGGACCAAACATTTTCTCTCTCTTTTATTCCACTGAGAGAATATTAAACATTCTGAATGTGCATGTGGCAGAATTGTATTCCTTTCCTGCTATAATAATAACATGCTCAGTTAATGTAATATTAAAGAATCAAGTTTATTCATATATGTTTTCTTCTTCAGGTACTTTAATTTTTAATTTTAATGAAATTGCAATCACCTTATGCAGTCACATTTTAAGATGATCATCACTGTCCAAATATTGCTTCTCATGTGTGTTTGTTTATAGCAATTAGTCTGATTTTCTTAAATGCAGTGTAAGATAAATGTATGCAAATAAAGTCTAGAGGGAATAGAATCAAAATTAGTGTTCTTGATTCAGAATGGTCTGTTCAGGGACACCTTCAGGCAAATTGAAAAGTATATGTACTCACTTATATCCTACCCTTTTAGTATCTGTCCTTCTTCCAAATTGTGTGCATAATTTCTTGTTTTCACCATCATTTGCAATCAGATCAAGGCTCGTGAATATTGTAATTTCTTCCCCAAATAAATGCACTCATGTGTTTTTCCCAGCATAAGAATTAATCAAATTGAAAACTAAATATACTCTAGTTGATTCTGGTAATAGAGTTTCATTTAAATTAGTATACATGGAGGACGTTTCTTTGTTTTTGTAATCAGGGATATTGAAGTATTATTTACACAATAAAATGTATAATTTAAAGTGTATGAGTCAATGAATATTGACAATGAGAAAATGTATAGAAACTGCCTGTCTATTGCATATCATTCAATAATCTTTCAGAGAGTAGTAACTATTCGCCATCTCAACATCAATCCAGTTCATATTTCTAACCATTATGCCACAAAATTAATGAGAATCTTGAATCATTTGTCTTCACATTCTCCCTCTAATACTTACTCCAATCTGTGAAAGATACAGCACAACTATGTTAATGGATACATGGGAATCTTTCCTGTGCTCCTGTTCGTAAACTGAACTTTTTCCCATTTCTTTGTTTTCCTGTTTTTGATCTTTATACCTGCATATGAGACCCCAAGTCCCATTCTAAATGTACCTATCCTACCCCAGGGGCTACATTCCTGTGCTCTCATGGTATCTCTGTTCTTCTAGAACAGATTCCTGAACATCACCTACTCACCCGCACTGTCATTTCATACTGCTTCCGTCACTTCACTTTAAGTGAAATCTAGCTTCTCCTGTGATGGACATTCCTAGAAACATTTCTTATTGTTGTAGATACTTCAGAGCTGAATAATTAAAGATGTAGATGAATCCCTGTGATGAGTCTCAACCATCAGGCCCCAATTTGCTGGAGTCGGTGGATTGTATTTGCCAGATTTCCTTGCGGGAGAATATATATTTGTAAGGCAGTCCTGGGTAAACCATCTGGGCCAGGAGCGCCATGAGAGAGCAATGATACCAAGTTACTTTTTATAGCACATACTGTTACAGAATAATAGTTTCATAAGACATGCTCCATTTTCTATCCTGAGATAAAGTTCGTGGATACCATAACCTAACTAAACACAAAATTCCCTCCAAGTTACATATATTTCCTAACTGTAACATGAAGGCAAATAGAAGAGCAATTTATAACAAAATATTGCATTTCAATGTCAGGTACTTGGACCTGATTAAACAGGAAGACATAATAAAACATCTTGATGCTGGGACCCACCTATAATAAATAAATATTGGTTTAAGAAAAGTAAAAAACCAAAGGCTATCCATAGAAACAGTAAAGAAAAATCCTGAATAAAAATTGCTATAAGGATGAGTAAAAATAGACCGGATTTTGGTTTTCTTCTGTTTATGTATTTTGTGAGAGAAATAAGGAAATGATAGTAGTGGTTATATGATATGCCCAGACAAATGACAGTCTGTGAAGGTAGAGACAATGAGGAAAAAGCTTTCTCACAAATAAGCTGCCTTTAGATGTAAGTTAATGTCAAAATAATTCTGTGTAATGACATGGAATGGGTGGTAACAAGTGTCACAGAAAACAAACCGTATCTTAAAATATGTCTTATTAGAAATTAGTTAACAGAAAGGTTCTAATGTGGTGGCTTACCTATGACATATTTTACTTGTGATACAGTCTAAAAGGACATCCTCAAGGATACAGCCGGGGCAGAGCGGAGGGCTTCACCACTGCCAAATGTGGCTTTCAAGGTGGCAGCAGCGGCATCTTTCCCAGCCACCAGCAAGTAGGGAAGGGACATCCAGGATGCGGGGCTCCATTATTAAGGAGGTGATTCAGAACCACAGATACTCTCTCCACTTCATGCTGTTGACTCAGACTCAGACACGTGACCCTCTGGAGTGGGAATGTGACCACGTGAGTAAGAGGGATCTCTTACTAAAAGGAAGAAGCAAATTTGTCCCCAAAGACCATCCTCTGTTGAGACCAACGTTCAGTTTCCATTATTTAAAAAGAGCTTAGCTGGGGCGTCTGGGAGGCTCAGTCAGTTAAGCGTCTGACTTCGCTCAGGTCATGATCTCACGGTTTGTGGGTTCGAGCCCCACATCTGTCTCTGTGCTGACAGCTCAGAGCCTGGAGCCTGCTTCAGATTCTGCGTCTCCCTCTTTCTCTCTGCCCCTCCCCCACTCATGATCTGTTTTTCTCTGTCTCAAAAATAAGTAAACATAAAAAAATTTTTTAAATTAAAAAATCTTAAGAACTAGAAGAAAAGCAGAACATTAAGGGGAAAAAAAAAGAATACTGCAAAAAGCTTTAGAGATATAGGATAGACCCCCTGGGACTATGTTGGTGTAGGACTGAAATCAGAACAAAAATATCTCTAACAAACAAATAGTTTTAATGTATAATTTTCTCAAATAATAGTAAATGAATATAAAACATGGTTTAAATCACTTTAGATCAAAGCATTTCACGCAAATCTTCTAAATAAATAGAATTTGGTTCTTCCGCTGTTTAAAATAATAAGTCTTAGATTGGTTGTGTTCTGATATCTATGTAATGCATGCAGATGTCTGCTTTAATTGAAATATGTAGTTGGAAATGCTCTAATAATAAATTTAGTTCTTTTCAAGGAGTGAGTTATGGAAGTTTTAATTCTGTTTAAAACTTATCATAATTAGATATATTAAATCTTGCTTTGGCTTTCAAAATTATTTTTAATTAATTCTTCCTGAATTATTGGCTAACATGTTTCACCTTCATTTCAAATGGATCAATCATCCAATCTAGTATTGCATGTTCATACAGATTTTTGAATTTAAACATTATATCTTTTTAAAAAGAACACAAATGAGAGCAGTATAGTTCCATTTTTGTATGCCTGATCTTATCCTTATTTAACTGCTGCAAAGATAGAAACTGAAAGTTCTTGGCAAGCAAGGAGTTTTAAAATCGTTATATGATTGTTTCTAAATTTACTAATACTCTTTTTATTTTATTGCATAAGAAGGACTTCATTTATCTTTTCACATACATATTAAAATATGTCACATCATTTCATAATATTTTAACATTGGTATTCAATTTTTATTTGATTAGCTAAAACAATTCAACAGAATCAATTAGCGAGCTAAATCCTTTTAGGATAATTTTAGGATCAATTGTTCTTTTCTCTATTGTCTTTTCACAGTTTATGAAATTTATCACTCGATGGATTACATTAATTATATGAATATCGCTGATAGCGATCTTCTTCAGTTTGTAAAGTCTTGAACTAAAATCTTGGTGACTAGGTGTGATTGACGGATAGTGAAGCAAATGCTAAAACACTTCATTCAGTTTTTAAAATGACATGTTGAACCCACCTTACCGACTATCCATACCTGCAGCTCCGTCTGCTTCATCCGCAGTGAGATTGGAGAGAGGAAAATTTTCACGCGAATTTTAGTACATAAAGGTTATGAAATTTGTCGTGTTCTTTATGCTTATTGTTGCCGTGACAGTTCCAGTTCTCCAAGGAGCGAATACAAAGTAAGAGGAGACATCCAAAAATGTATTGGGGGAATGCCCGTGACGAACAAATGGGGAGAAACAGAAGAAGGCAGGGAGTATCTTTGGGGTGCAGCAGAGAGGTCTGACACCTGTGATGCCAGAAGGACCTTGGACTAGAGAACAGCTTTTAGAGAAATTTGAAAAGGCAGGTGCGAGATCCTCGAGGTAAGGTCAACCCTTGCAAAAGCCCAGTGCCCTGTTGGGATGGATTTGGCTGCTGCCCACTCCGTACTGGCGAGGGGCCAGACGTTGGAGACGGAGCCTGGGTGTGAACACAACGGTACATCCGGCGGCTTGATGGATCCCGCGGAGGCTGTGGGTGAACGGTGCCCCCTGCAGCAGATCTGAGCAGCACATTCCCCTGGCTGCCACGTCAGTAATTCTGAAAATCACATTTCCTCTATGACATTTTAATTAGTGATAAACCATACATCTCTAAGCAGCAGGACTTTATTTTTATGCTGGCTGCTTTCATTCACTTCTAAAGAAAAGATGCTTATCCACTGTTCATTACATAAATGGATTTTTTTCAACTTTCGCTATCTCATTGATTTTTCTTCAATCAGGTTCACTGCTTAATTCAATAGAAGAAAGTAATTTGATTTAGATTTCTCTCCTTTCTTGAACTAATGACCTGCTGCCGCTGATAAACTTATTTTTTCTCTGTTTTTTAACTTCTGATATTTTGCTATTATTTTGCTATCCTTTAAGAAATGAGTGTTTTATCATTTTGATTAGAATATTTATAAGCATGCCAGGGACAGTATTACAGTTCTCAGACATTACTTTAAGTACGAGAAGTATAATTTTGTCAAATACAATGGTGGGCTTCTTTGTAAAATGCACACTAAATCCCAGCCATCCCATTGTTTAACTAGAAAAAGAAAAAAGTGTCAGCAGAGAAAAAAAGTATCCAATTGCAGTGGACGTGTGTGCCAAGCATTAAATATTCAACTGAATATTGTCAACATTTTTCCTTTATTTGATGTTTTGAAATGAGGCCTAACAAACACCCACACTCATACACACTCGTTAGCATATAATTACCTCGTGTACATAAAGGTATATGTCACCATGAATACAATGGTCACAAATTATAGAAATGTTTAAATGGTGAATCAAACACCACCATTGGTATGTAATTTTTTGGAAGGTTAAAGAACTTTTGGTAATGTTCTAAATAGAAGAAGAATGCTAAGGTTTTCCCTAACTCCCCAGTTACTTGAAAATAATTTAGTGCCTTTTAAAATCATGCAAAAGTAACTTCAGAAAGTCACAGATACATTTTTTTTTTACCCGTAAAGACATTTAAAAGTCAGTGGGACGAGGAGTAGGTGCTCATTGGGTGACAATCGATCCCATACATTGCAAATTATGATTCATGGCTCCTTCAACCAATTTCAGCAACTCCTTTCAGAGTATGATAGTCAAAAAAGAAGCCTCACCTATGTTCCAAATGCCCCAGAAAATGCCTTCTGAGACAAGATTCCTCTGAAATACAGAACTTTTTCTGTGCCAGATGGTCTGCCCTGAGGTATGGCCTCAGCACTTTTTCCTTCACTTTCCTCCAGACTATTCATCTTCTTTTCTAAAACCATGGTGAATAATTATTTTGAATGATTCTGTTTGAAAGGACATCAATTTATTGTCTTGTCAAAATATAGGACCTTTTTGGGGGGGGGGTCTGATTTGTTGTCTGTGTTGCTTGAAAAAAAGAGAGAAAGGAATCTTTCACTGTATACCCAGAACACCAGAATTTCAAGTTCATAAAGGACTTTAAGAAATTTGATCCTGTGAGGAAGAAACAGCAGATTTTGCTACCCTGAATTCCTGCAGTTTATAACCTAAGGGTCTTCCAACTCCAACAGGTTTTGCAAGGTCTTTCCTGTAGGACTCTGCTGGAAACAATGGGCTTGGCCACTGTATTTCTCATGTTTTATAGCCTTGCCTGACCAAGAGTGGATAATTATTTCCTTGTCATTATTTCAGCATTTATTCCTAAAAGCAAAATACAGCCAAGTACAAATGGAATCATGAGAAGAATATAATTAAAAAACCAGAGGAAATAGATATATGTTTTTTAACTTTATTTTACCCAGAGATCAGATCCAGTTTATTTCCTCTCTCTGAACGGGACAGATTAATTTTCTTAGCTGTAGCTTGATCTTGTTGCAAGGCCTGGAGGATCCATTTGGTATGGTTCTAGGCAGCCTCATGCCCACCCCATCACCAATTTAAAGCATTGTTGATCAATCCTCTTGGGCCATGCAATTTTCTCTGTATCATTCCATTTTTAGTATACGTGCTGTGGAAGTGAGTACTACCAGTGCTCTTGGGGATAACTTACTTCAGATCCCTCCTTCAGGTTGTTTGCTGTTAAAGTCTCTTCTCTGTCAATGAAATATTAATCTCCCTGCCAGTGAAAGAGACAGTCGTTTCCAGATTATCAGTTTATTTTTTCCCTTTAGATGTTTGTTTATTTTGAGAGAGAGAGAGAGAAGAGAGAGAGAGAAAGAGAGAGAGAGAGAGAATGTGGGGGAGGAGCAGACAGCGATGGAGAGAGAGAATCCCAAGCAGTGATCTCATGAACCCTGAGATCATGACCCAAGCTGAAATCGAGTCAGATGCCTAATCAACTGAGCCACCCAGGCACCCCTCAGATGATCAGCTTAAATAAGTGTCTATAAATGTAACTAAATTTTCCATGGAAATTGATGCAAATATTAATTTTTTTCCTGAATTATAGTGGTTAGAGCACAAATCTCAATAGACACATCTGGATTAGAATCTTACCTGAGTAACCAGAAACCAGGTATGTGTCCTCTTTCTGCCTTTTGAGGCCTTACTGGTAAAATGAGAAAAATAAATGTCATATCATGAGCTTGCTTAGATGATAAAATGAAATGATGTTTAGAGCAATAACTTAGTACTCCTCCTATATTATGAGTTCAATAATATTAATTATCATGAAAGTATAATAACATTTTCTTTTATACTTTGTATATTAGTATAACTAATAAGTGATCCAAAAACATTTTAGAGGTTTTAAAACATAGAATTTCTCTCTTACTCAACAGTCCAGGGATGGTGATTTACAACAATGGGCAGTCATTTTGGGGAGAGGCTAGTGGTAGCTCTTTCAACTTAAAGGCTGACTTTTAAGTTCAGATCATTGTCATTCTAGCCTCAAGAAGAAGTGCAGGAGTAAAGAAGAAGTACGACACTATGTTTAAATTCACCGAGCAGAAAGAGGACATATCACTTCCATTCATGTTCTATCGGTGAGAGCTTATCACGTGATTCATCTGTCTGCAAATGTGGAAGATGAGACAGTCATGTCACAGCTATAGTTCGTATGGACACAGAGGAGAATAGATTTGGGTGGACATCTAGCCTCTTTGCTATAACTTTCCTGAAGTTACCAATGCAATAGTAGTTTTTTCTCCATATTTCAAAAGGGTATGAGGATTCTCTATCACTAGGGAGTAAAAATAAGGTAATTGGGTTTTTACCTGAGCCTCTAGAATACTGTTGCTCAAATTGAGAGCCAATATGCAACTGTAACCCAACCTCCTGGAGAACTTGTTTAAATTATCATTTCCAGGCCTCCAGCTGACCCACTGAATCAATATCTCCAGGGTATGACCTGAGCATTTAACTTTTATCAAGAAGACAGGTGATTCCTAGATGCATTCAATTTGAGAATTGCTGCCATAAAATCTAAGGTGGCACTTAATTTTAAAGCCATAGGCAGTTGTGAGTATCCGTTCTTCAAAGACTGCTAGTATTCATTCTTTAACATGATAGAAGTAAAAATTTAAAACAAAAAATGAAAACAAAAACTCATGCTGGACCTCTCTTCAGGATGCATCTTTTTTATCTTCTAAAGGACATTACTGTCCTTCAGATCAAAGACAGTCACTGATGAATTAGCTTTCACAGAGATTTTGTCATTTGGTATCTTAGCTTCTGTATCCATCCCAACTCAGAATTTTAATATTGTGAATGAAATGAATATAATAAACAGTCAATTATGGTTAAGAACTATAAGTTACCTACCCTTAAGGGTAACTTTGATTTTCTTATCATATATTTTTAAATGATCAAAATTTATTTCATTACTTGATTTAAATAACTATTAAATATCTTGATTTGAACAATTCAACTCCATAAAAGCCCTTTTAAATAAATCTCTAACTGAGAAAATATTTTACGTATTTATGTTTCATTCAACAGGGTATTTTTTCATCACCTAAATATTCAAATATAGTTGCTAAATTTGTTTTTTTCCAATTGCTATTATATGTTCATATTAAAAACGATAACTATTTTTGTAGTGTAGTTTCATGTGTTCCTTGATGTCCTGAATAATTTTATTTTGTTACATTTAGTTTCATGTTTTCAAAGATGCTATTTTTGTTTTTGAAAGCATTTTCTTAACATTTGGGATTTGTCTGGAAATCTCTCATCTTGTACTGAGCTAGCAAAAGATTAGGCTCCCCCCCACACACACTTTTTTTAGCATAAAGATCAAACCTTGCGGAAACTTGGTGTGATCTTTTTCACTTTTGATGCTTTTTATATGCCTAAGGCTAGTGAGCTGCATATCTCAGTTTCCACAGAGAACTCAGATCTGTGAGAATTAGCAAGGGATTAAAGTGATATTTCCCTCTCTGTGCCCTTGCTCCTAGCTACTGTGCTGTTTCTTTTACTGCTTAATGTTTCCAGGAGATTTTTAAAATTCACTATTCTCTGTTATGCCCTCAATTTTTGAAATATTCTTATCAGATTTTCTTGACATCAGTTGGCCAACAATGCCATCAATGTTGGCCTTATTTCTCTCTAAATATATTTGATTGGGTTAAAAGAATAGATACAATGTGAAGCTGTAAACCAAATTCATGTTTATCTGTCACAAAAAACCCACATTGAAATAAGAATAAATTTCTCACCTTCCATGAAAGAAAACAAATAAATTGCAGCTTACCGAAAGTTGAGATTAATTACTCAGTTCTGTGTTTGTTAGGAAGTAGTCATTGATTTTACATGGTATAGGTTAAGTGAATTTCCCCACTCATTGCTTACAGGTGCAAGGCACAATCACATACTCCGATGTATTTGCCCATGCTCAAATAAGAAAAGTCAAACTTTTATATTCTGAATAGAATATAATAGGTAACCATAAATACTTGATTATGATATTTTTTACAGCCACATTTATAATTAAAGCAGAAAACAGTCCTAGTGAGAGAATGCATTTTAAGTCTTGAAAGGTCTTATTTTCAAAAATTTTAAGAAGACTTGCATGCTACAAAATATAAGATTTGGCATATTCAGTTTAGTATAGTTGAGGAAAACAACAATCTATCCTTGTAAATAAATGGATAATCACAAAAATGCCCTTGCATATTTGATTCTAGAGGTTATAGGCAAGACAAAACATAAACCAAGGAGTAGACTCATGACCAGTGTGATAGAGAAGAAAATAATTGTGATTATATGATTGTGCTTTTGCTGAAATTTTATTGGATTTTCACTCCACAACTTTTTTTTTTAGAAAGAGAGAGAGAGAAGGAGAAGAAGCTAGGGAGGTATAGAGAGGGAGAGAAAGAGAATCCCAAGCAAGCTCCACACACAGCAAGGAGCTGGATTCAGAACTCCATCTCATGATCCTGGCATCACGACTTCAGCCAAAATCAAGAATAACACAGTCAACCAACCGAGCCACCCAGGTGCCCCAACTCTACAACTTTTGATATTGTATTGATTTTAAGACCAAATCTAATCTATAATTCGGACAGAAAGTGCAATCCCATTTTCCATTATTCTCAGTAAATGTGGGGAAACAACTAACCTCTCTTCCCCCATGCCTTGAGAGTCAAAAGAATTTAAGCTACTGTCCAAAGGCTGTGTACATTATCTCATTTAATTATATTGCCATTATGACTCTCTTTATCCAATGAGGTTCCTGATTCAAGAGGTGAAATCATCTGTCTAAGCGCACTTAGTAAATAGAGGGACCAGGAGATGCAAACACACATCCAATCCTGACAGATTAGACTAAATTTTAGACCTGCTGAGTTACATCCCAGGGACACTGGGGATTTATCTCACATTAAGCCCAGTGAAGACTGGAAAGTCTTATTTACATAGATGATAGGAATGCTGGGAATGGAGATTCCAAGGGCAAGATATCTTTATGTCCCTCAATAAAATGTCCAGTATTGTTTATGGCTCCCCTTTGGTTACAGGTAAGCCCGCCACACATACCTGAATTGCTATAGAGGTATCCTTTGCTTTTTGATAGTTCATATTATTACACTTTACTTTCATGAAAGGCCTACACTAGTATCTGTTTTTGCTAACAGAAAGAAGTGCAAAAAGGATTTCTGTTTTTTTGAAAAGGTGAAAAGTGAAAATGGGCATTCAGTTTTTGTTTTGCAATGTAGTTCACCCAAAGCAGAGAGAGTGGTCCCAACAAGCCCCTTTCTCGGAGCTACACTCAGCATTTCATTCAAGCCTCATAGTTTCAAACTGTGTCTGTGAGCATCTGTGCTTTATTTCCTGTGTGTGTGTGTGTTTGTGTGTGTTTGCACGCGCACGCACCCTCTAGCAAAATGTGACCTGAGGTATTAGAAAAGGCCTAACAGAGGTTATTTTCTCCGGGTCTGGAAAAGCTTTAAAATGCTCAAAAATGTTTCAACATAAATTAACGGTAATTGCTTCTTCACACTATTTTGGCTTAGAATAGTTTCCATAGGAAAAGCTCCACTTTGGGATAGCAGGGAAAGCTGTATACCTTTAGGAAAAGTTGGATGGGGACACAGAACTATAAAAATAACTTGAGAAAGGGCCCTGATTGGGTGTCTCAAAGGACCTGATAAGATCTTCATTGTCAGTGTGTTGAAGGCTGTGAAATATGCCTTGTGATTCAGGGCCCAAAAGGCTTGCATATCGAACTGCTTGCTGTCCGCATCCTGGTCTTTGGGAAAAAAGAGTTACTGTAGACTTCCTTGGCATTTAGGGAAGTGGTTCCTTCTTGATGATGCCTTTCTGCTAATCAGACTCTTTTGTGATAATTGCTAAGACACCAAGACCAATGCTCTTCCCAGTCAGGCTACTTCTCATTTAGGCCTGCTTGTGTGAAGGTATGCAAGTGTTAATTTACTTACTTAGGCACTTAGGCACTAGCCAATTTCTACCTGACTTTCCTACTATGAGATGACATAGAATATAGTGACTGAGGCAAATTGCCAACCAAAAGGTAGGTGTGTGCAATTCATAAAGACTCTTTGAACTCAGGCAAATTATTCTTACCATAATGATCATTAAGTGATCATAATTATCAGAATCAACCACAGATATATACATTGAACTCTTTTACTGGATACAGTAGAGCAATTACATATTCTTCCTTTAAAATTGACATATAATCTCTCTTTTGGGGGTCTACAATCAATTTGGGGAATAATACATACATAAAAATGCACTAAACTTTAAAAATAATACTTGTAAGCCTAATATAGACCCAAAGAAAGATAGGAGTTCAAGGATGTATTATATTTTCCTAATACAAGACATTGCAATCATAGATTCAGGTGGTTTGGATAGATTTCAGTTTTCTAAAAAAAAGTTTAAATACGATGGTGTTTAAGATGTTAGCACAAATTCTCTCTTTAGCTCTAACATATGTGTTGAACAGTAGACAAAAGCAATTAATTTGGAAAAAAATCAGTCTTAACCTTTTAAAATTTCAATTCTGACAGTTCTAAAGATAATAGTTCCCTTGGATTTAATGAATATTATCCCCATATGTTTTAGGCACTTATTTGCTAGCAAAATCTCATTAGGCAGTGTGAAAAAATTAGCCCCTTATAAAATTACACCTCTAAGAGAACTGACAGCTCTTTTGATCGTGCCTGCATTTGTCAGAAACAAAGAAACAGCTTCTGAGTCACAAAACATGATGTGTTTTGAATTACGACAGTGCCCATTTACTCAAATGGAAGGTCCAGGATCTTACTATAACAGAATTTCCTCTTAGAGCTAACAAGTTTTTTAAAAAATGGACATTCTTTTAAATTTGGGAATATTTTAGTGACCTGGTCGAATGCAACCAAATCATTTCAGTTGAATGGGCTAGATGGGAATCTGACAAAATCTTATTATTAAAGAAATGTTAACTTTAAGATTTCAAATTATAAAAAGTTCATAGTAAATTAACATGAAAATTATCAACACATCTTGGCCTATAAGCTAGGTCCAGTTTACTCCATATTATTTCATGACGTATATTTTTGTGTATTTCTGTAAGGTACTTTTGCAATTTATGTTCATCATGTATGTTCAATTAGACTTTAAAAACAGAGAAACTGGGGAGCACCTGGGATGTTCAGTAGCTTAATCGTCTGACTCTCGATTTAGGCTCAAGTCATGATGTCACCGTGGGTCACGAGACAGAGCTTCTTGTGGTGCTCTGCACTGGGTGTAGATCTTGCTTGAGATTCCCTCTCTCCCTCTTCCTCTGTCCCGCTCTCTCCTCTGCATACATTCTCACTCTCTCTCTCTCAAAACAAAACAGGAGAACTGGAACATGTTATGTTCTTGTCTCAAAACACAATGAAATTAACTGGTAATGCACTCAGCTTAACCAGAAAACACTCATTGAAACAAATGATGATTAAATTTTCTCACCGAGCCCCTGTACCTAGTGTGGTACAACTAGCGTCACAGAGGTAAACAATGTCGTCAGCAACCCCAGGTCTTCTGACGTTTCCCCTCCACTGACAGTTGTATTCCTATATTATACTTATGCTTGTTTCTTCATGTGTGAAAATTGTTGCTATAGCACCAGACATGTCCACATTCAAAGCAGGACCAAAGGCAAGCAGGCTGTGCTGGGACATCTGTCCCCTTTATCAGACGATATGAGGAAACTTCTGATTGTTCTGTTGGCCAGGACCAAACTCTATGGCCAAATGCTAGCTTCAAGAGGGGGTTAGAAATTAGGAAATGGAAGAGATTATTAGTTAAGACCAACAACATTGATCATTGGATTTTATTAGCAGGAAAGAAGTTAATAAAGACATTACGAAACTGTCTGCCAAATACATACGGATTGTTTAAAAAAGAAAAGACAAGAAAGTTAAAAACTATGTATTAAAGATGGAAAGTTTTTACAGTTCAAATCTAGAGTAAAGCCTTATGATTTTCACAAAATAAATAAAAATAAATACTTTCATGCTTTGTTTATATATTAAAATTACATATATTATGACTATAATCATATTATATATTTTTTCTTAATTTAGAGGGAGAAAGAGCAAGCATGAGTGGCCAGAGCCTAACACAGGGCTTGATCCTATGGCCTTGTGATCATTATCTGAACTGAAAGCAAGAGCTTAGCCAACTGAGCCGCCCAGGTGCTTAATATTTTACCTTTTTTAATATACTTCCGTTCTTTGCTCTTTTGGTTGCTCCAGGGGCCACCACTACTCTTTGTACTTGCTGGTTCTGAGCTTAGAGTTTCTTCTACACCTGCTTTTGGTTTGTGGTTTTTTAAATATGTCTCCAACATCATTTTAAAACTGTTTTTTTTTTCTAATAGAAATGTCCCTTTTCCAAGATGGCTTTGGCTATTTGAGCCCAATTTTTTTTGTGTGGTTTCATACAAATTTTAGAATAGTTCATTCTAGTTCTGTGAAAAATGCTGTTGGTATTTTGATAGGGATTGTATTAAATCTGTAAGTTGCTTTAGGTCGTAGGGACATTTTAACAATATTTTTTTCCCAGTCCATAGGCATAGAATATCTTTCCATTTGTGTTATCTTCAATTTTTTTCCATTATTCTTCTATAGTTTTCAGAGTATTTTATTATTTTTGGTGGACCTCATGTTTATTGCAGAATTATTTACAACAGTCAAATTATGCAGCCTAAGTGTCCATCAACAAATGAATGGATAGAGAAGATTTGGTATATGTACACAATGAAATATTATTTAGCCATAAAAAAGAATGAAATCTTGCCATTTGCAACAACATGGATGGGGCTAAAGAATCTAATGCTATACCAGACAAGACCCTCAGAGAAAGACAAATAGCATATGATTTCATTCATATGTAGAATTTAAGAAGCAAAATAGACAAAGAAAAAAGAGATAAACCAAAAACCAGGTTCGTAACTATAGAAAACAAACAGACCATTACTAGAGGTGAGGTGGGAGGGGGCTGGGGGAAATAGGTGAAGGGGTTTAAGAGTGCACTTATTTTGATGAGCACTGCATAATATATGGAATTGTCAGATCACTATTTTGTATACTGGAAACTAATATAACACTGTGTGTTAACTGCACTGAATTCAAATTTAAAAAAGAGGGGGAGGGGGAAAAGAGGCGGTGCTGATGGAGGAGGGCACTTATGGGGAAGAGCACTGGGTGTTGTATGGAAACCAATTTGACAATAAACTAAAAAAAATTTTAAAAGAAATATCGTCAAATTTTTGGTGTGCTAGAGGAATTCTTTCTTATTCTCCGGGGCTGCCATATATTAATTCTTTACAAAGTATGATTTTGTCACTTCAGTGGTATATTTATCATTGGAAATAGAAGTTCTTTCCATAATTCTTAACATCTCTTAATTCAGTTGAACTTCACAAGTTTATTGAGTACCTATCAAGATCAAAGCACCATGCTGGCTTCTAAGGCACACATACAGATGGCGAATACACGTTCTTTGACAAAAGAGAAACTCTCAGTCTAGAAAAGGTTAGAGAAAGGAACGAGTCTCAGGTACTATTTACAGTGCTATTAAAGCAACTATTTATAGAACACTAAGGGTGAGAGGAAAATCTTACGTGGCCAAAAAGGTCACAATCAAAGAAAAGGGTATAATTTTGAGAGGTAGAATGCTCCAGAGAGACTGTGAAGCATATCTGCTGGGTGTGAAAGTAGGGCAGATGCTAAACACAATAAATAATACTTGAAGATTAGGCAGTAAAATGGTGCCTTCTGGCAACAGAGTCAAATATGTATAAAACTTTGTCGGGGGGTGGGGGGTGTAACAATTTTCTATGTGAGTGCAGAAGTCACTGACCAGGATACAGCAGGGAGGTGAAAATAAACATTTTAATCAGGAAATAGAGGGGACTTCTGAGCTGCAGTAGGCTATAACAAATAGTGATTGAACAGACATGACCATGAGCCTCAAAATGTAGAGACAGAAGGCAAGGAGGAATAGAACTAGGGAAATGGTGTGGAGTCTGTTATCGAGTCCACAGAAAGCAAGATGGTCCAGACTATTCTCCCAAGTAGCCAAGTGTCATTAACTGTATACTACGAAAACCCAAATCAATTTTTATCCATTTCAAACATAAATCTCAATATGCAAATGCAGTTTAACGAAATCTGTAGCATTGATCTCAGGCAAAATGTCTTAACTGCTTCTAAAAACTTCTAAAAGCCATGCATAAAATAATTTACATAAGCTGTAACATCATGTCAGCAATAGATCCAAGGTGAAAATTCACTGGTAGGTCTGCTATACAAGGCCATAAAGTATACTTGTGTGGTGGTTGTGTGTTTGTGTTCCTATGCATATAATTGGTATGTGTGTTTTTCCTTCATTTGGTTTTATATGCATTACTTAATGTATATAATGTTGAAAAATATTATTATGCTAATGAATGGTAAATATGTGCAAACAAAATAGGAACGATAGTAAAATGAGTCTGTCTCCATTGCTGAAAATACATTTCATCACCTGAGACTCACTTTTAATTGATCCCTTAGGGAGAGTATAATAGGCAGTTATTTACCTGGCTGAAATGAATACTGTAGCAAATCATAGTTCCCACTATTTCCTCTACAGCTAACACTTCCTTTGTGTTCATTAATGTCTCCCAATTTCATTTACTTATTAGATTTGGTTGTTGACTCACTGCAAGCAATCATTTCTAAACAGATGAATACTGAATTGAAATTGCTCAATTTCTAAAGTTTTATTCTGCTATATTTATAAAGGTTTGGCTATGGCTGAACGTAAAATGACTTTGGATTTTGTACAGGTGAAGGGCTTTATTGGGTTATTGCTGCACTGAATATTTTGTGGCATCGTGTAGAAAACACCGGCAAGTCTATCTGCCAACAGGATAAAGACCGTGTAGAAAACAGCAATCATGGGGGCAGGCATACTGACCAGACCAACCTCTCTCCCTGCTCACTTCTAGCTTATAGTTCTGGCTGGGAGATTTATAGTGACAAAGCTGCCGATTGTTTTGAATTCTTCAGAGGAAATATAAGCATAATTTATTAAGAGTAGTCCTATATGATGCAAGTTTATAGATATATTTAGTCACCTTGAATTTAGTATTTCTAGACATTCATGTAGAAATGGAATTTCTCAAAATATATGGGGTCCTCTCTATGAAGAAGCTTCTTTGTCATTCTTTTGGTGTTTACAAGGAGCTCAATCATCACTACCATGATTTCCCAACAGAGCATGCATCTAAGTAAACAACTGACAATGTCAGGAATTTCAGGCACTTAGAGAGAGGAATAAAAAAAATCCCCATTAATAAAAATAGTTCCTAATTTCTTAAGTGATAGTTATTGTGATAATTCAATTCACAACCTAAGTGGAAAAGGGGAAGAAAGCTGTAAAAAAAAAAAAAAGGTATGGGGTTATTTTTCAAACAACTTGTACAAAATGTCTGGAGAATATTGACATATATCTTAATAAGAACAACAGAAATATGTGCCAACTACAAAAAATACCAAGGACCTGCAAAAAGTGGACTTCTTGGCACACATACTAGAGGTGCGAAGATGGACAGAATGAGGAGAAAAGTGAAGTTCATGGATGTAAACTACAAGCAAGTTGGAAAAAGAATACCTCATGTGAGAATTAAAGCCAATAAAAAGTATTTCAGTGTTATCTAATGTATAACTCCATGTAGGATATCAACACTGGGATCTTTGGGTGACTTTGGATAAAAATGTGATACCTGATAGACTGAATTAGAACTTTGCTTTAGACTTTAATTAGGATATTAGGGAAATTCCCAAATCCAGATTGTCCCAGGAAATGAGCAGGTTGGATAGACAAGATCAAACAGTGGTCAATACTCAGGATGGTTTCACAAAAGTGACAAAGTAAATGTGGATTAATCACCAGGACCAGATGGTATCGGCCCGAGGGTTTTAAGGAACTCTGGGGTAAAGTCGAGGAACAGCTGGCCATGCACAGCCAATCATTTCAAAGAAACATTGTGCCAGAAGACTATTTGTTTGCAAATTTAACTCTTTTACGGGAAGGCTCGGGGAACTGTAGTTGGTGAATTTATGTTGGGAATAGACAAAAATAGTAAATCTTTAACAAAGAACAATTGTCATATACTTTCAACATGTTTATTCTTTTTTTTTACTTTATTTTTTATTTTTTTTAGAATATAACACTATTTTTTAACATATGCAATTATTTTCCATCATTTACAATACAGTAGTTACAATGACACTCCAAACAGAAAAGCAAAGTAAAAAATCAAAACCCCAACTTCTATTTCATGTAATTAGACTTATACAGAAATTAGAAGGTTAAGTAACAACTAGTTAATCACCTAATTTCACAACTATGTGAAGTGGCAATCATTATATAGCAGCTTATCTATGATACCTTCAAGATAAATGATACAATTTATTACTTGCTCATAAGCTACAACACAGCCTGCTTAATACCTTTCCTTAAATTCCACCTCTATACTACAATATACTTGAGGTCCATGCAAAAAGGTAGCTACCTTTTATGTAGGAAATGGATGATTAAGTCTTTTTTTGGTGGTGGGGGTGGTTATGTTTAAATGAAGTTGCTTTGACAACATCAAAGACTTAATCAACATGTTTATTCTTATTTTAAAAGGTTCCAAAGCTCAGATATCTTTAAAATTACTGTCCCTGAATTTTATATTCAATGATGAATATTTGTCTTTGTTTGAATATTGAATTGCTATAATAAACGTAGGTATGTACACACGCTTGTATTTATACAGTGCATATTCTGTTTAGGATCATCCGACATGCTATGGCAGTTACTGTAACTAAACAAGACAGTCATTATTTTCCTGTGTTCCCATCCATAACCGGGTAATTGGCATCAAGGATGAAACAGAGACTATGGGGACTAAATAAATAGAAAAATGTGTGAAAATTTAATCCATGGAAGCTGATACATTTTTATTGTCTTTTAATACTCTCATGCTCCTGTTCTCTCCTGTCTACTCCTTGTCTAAAATGAGCAGTTATAATGAGGATATAGCTGAGAAACATACAATGTACAGAGGGTCCCACTTTCAATTTGTGATCACAAACCTCTAGCAAGGCCCACAGCCTTGCCTGGAAACTCTTCCTATTTCCGTTATTAGCGTATTTCCTAAATATCCATAATCCCTTACACAGCCCAATCCCACCTGATGGACTTGCCTCTTCTTTTAATGAACAAATAGAGCAGTGAAAAGAGAATGTATACATTTTCTCACTAAAAATCTACCAATATATCTCTGTGTTTTATATCTACTCCTTTCCCTCTGTTACAATGGATAAAATATCCCTATTTCCATTTATGGTTATTTTCTTCACTGTTGTAGTATATTCTCTCCTTTCTGTCCCATTCCTGGATTTTGCTCCTACAATTACACCTCCTTTGTCTTACAGTATTCATATATTGCTCTCTGTTGGATCAGATGCCTATCTAGATAAAAATATACTACAGTGCATACAATAAAACAGAACAAAAAACTCTTGGGACCATAAGCCCCTACAGATATTATGCCCCTTTCTGGCAAAAATTCTTGAAAGTATTGCTCTCTCAACTCTCATTTTTCTTGAACTTACCTCAATTAGAATTTATCTTCCTTAGTCTCACTCAACTAAAAATTGCTCTCATCAATGGATCCAGTGATCTCATCTCCATGTTGCTAAATCGACTTGTCATCTCCATTCTTTTCGAAAATGGTACATTTTTTAGAATACGGGATCACTCTCTCTGTCATGGAAACCTCTCTTCCCTACATCTGGAGCACTTCATTATTTCGACTGTCCTTTTGCCTCGCTGACCACTGCTCATCTTATTTTCCCAAGATCTTCATTCTCCCCATTTCTAAATAGTAGAGTGACCTAGGGGTCAGGACTCAGACTGATCTTATTTTCTATCTTTGGTTTTCTTTCCCTCATGACATTCAGTTTTATCTTTTAAGAAATGATGATTATGCTGGCATCTTCCAGATTTATGATTTCAGCCTGAGATACCCTTCTGAAGCCTTACTCACTTGTCCAGTTGTCTATCTGACATTTCCCCATGGGGCAACAACATGCATCTCAGACTTTACCTGTCCACTGTGAACCTCAGGATTTGCCTCCACAAATCTGCACTTCTCAGAGTCTCTCACAACTCTATAAAGGAGATATAATTCACTGAGAAGCTCAGAATTAAAATTCTGGAAAAAGTTTGGAATCATCCTCAAGTTTTCTTTTCCTCTCATATCCCATTTCTAACCCATCAGCAAGAGCTAGCAGCTCTATTTTCAAAGCGCTATGTTCTGAACCCTGTAGCCCTCATCAGCTACATCACTGCCAGCTGAGTCAAAGCCACTATGTTTTTTTGTTTTTGTTTTTGCCAATAACTTGGTCTTCCTCTTCTATCTCTGTCCCCACCCCCCCACCTTTTTTCAAACTATTCTTCATATAGCAGCCAGGATGATCTTTAAGAATATATAACTCAAGTTGTGAATCTCCTCTGCTCAAAGCCCTCAAATAGCTTCTTAACCACATTTAAAATGAAATCCAACATAGAGCCAAAGCCCCTTTTTATAACCACCTTTTTGGTTGACTTCTTATGCTTTTTCCCTTGCATATTCTATTCCATTGACACTGGATTTCTTACTGTCTCTAACCTATATCAAGGATTTTTATCATAATGTTTATCTCCCAAATATCCATCTAGCAAACTGTTTCACTTCACTTCTAAGTCCAGTTTCCCCTAATTCTGGTATTTCTTAAGTTATCCAAATGTCAAAATCAATACCCTCTGCCCCTAAAAAGCTCCAACCCTATAAATTTTTTATTTTTGATAGGGTAATTTTACTAAAGTATTGCTTTGAATCTAATTTGTAAAATTCTTTAGAGAAGTAAGAAATATGATAAATATATGCATATTAATAACAGCATTTTGGGGAGCACCTGGGTGGCTCAGTTGGTTGCCCATCTGACTCTTGATCTAAGTTCAAGTCATGATCGCATGGTTCATGAGACTGAGACTTGCATCTTTGTTGTCAGCCAAAAGCCTGCTTGGGATTCTCTCTACATTTCTCTATCTCATACTTTCTTAAAATAAATAAATAAACTTAAAAAGATAAGAAAAATGTTTAAAATAACAAGATTTTTTTTAGTTGGTCATGTTGGTCAGCAGTTGAATAGATAAATAAAATGCAGTATACAAATATAATGGATATTATTCAGCCTTGAAAAAGAAGAAAATTCGGACACATGCAACAACATGGATGAATCTTTAGGATATTAAGCTAAGTGAAATAAAAACAGTCACAAAAGACAAATACTGTATAGTTTCACTTAGAAGTTAGATGCCTAGAAACAAAAAATAGAATTGTGGTTGCTAGAAGCTAGGGATGGGGTTGGGGTGGGGAGTTATTATTTGAAAGATGCAGAGTTTTGCCATATAAGAGATGAATGATGGGAGAGTAACAAAACAATGAATATAACTCATGCCACTGAATTGTATATTTACACATGGTTATATGGTTAATTTTATGTTCTGTATATTTTATCACAATTAAAACTTAAAGAAATTTATAATAAAATAATAGATAATAATTTACATTGAGGAGAATTTACAAGTCAACTGCAGCACATGTAAGAACAAAGTAAGTAGAGTCTGGGCATAATGGTGTCATATTTTTCAGCTACATAATATTAGAAAATAACATTACTAAATCTCCTGTATCTTTTTTTCCAAAAATGCCAAGAAAGCCATGATGGCTCATTGAAGAAGGTGCGAAGGACCATTCCCTCAAGAAATTTATTTCAAGTCTTTGATAAGGGATAGGTCTAAGGCAAAATTAGGTCAACCTGAGGGCAGGAAGCCTGGTTTCAATGTGCTTCATCCCAGTGCAATGATGTTGGGGAACATATATGTATTATTTAATAAGCTGACGCTTGAGACCACCCTTGCCTGACATCAATGTCTCTGAATCTGGAGGAAGGCTCATGTTCTGATGGTTATTGGGTCAGGAAACAAAAGTCAGGGCTCCAACAGTTAAAAAAAGACAGATTAGAAGAGATAAATGGGAGACTCAAGGTTGATTCCAACCGCAGTAACTATTTACCAGAACACAGTCGTTAGTTCATAAGACAATCACAGAGACAAACAAATGCCAAAGGCAAAAGATGAAAGGTGTGGAATGAGGAATTAGTTTTAAAAATGTGCAGAAGGTGAGTGAAATTTATATGATGAGTGTAAATGTAAAGGGAAACCTGGAAACTATTTTCTGTTGCAAGCATTCTTTATCAATATTTACCTTACATGAGAAGCATATAGGACATGGTGTTTACTTCAGGCTTTTCTTCCTGACATCTAGAAATCAAAGTTGCAGGAACATTCTCTGTACTTCCTTCCAGGAGTACTTAGTTTGCATACTTCTTAGCCCAGAAGGGGGCACAATTAATTAGAAACATGATGAAGTTGTTAACAAAGGGTGATGCATTAAGAAACATTTCAAGGAGCTTCAAAAAGAAAAATTGATAGCCCTGAGATAAGTTGGTTTATTCAGGTACTTAAATGCTGTTCATCATTATAGCATCTGGGTGTTTCACATCTCCGACAAGCATCATTACTGAAAAAAAAGGTAATTTCAACAACAGAAAGCAAAATAATTGAATAGAATTTTTGCCTACAGGACTGAATGACCCAAAAACAACAAAAATCTTGAACAATCACAGTGAGGAATAAAAGCAGAAGGTAAACATTTTAAGCAGACTAGAGAAACACTGGATTTAATGGGCTTAACTGATTACCAATTTAGAGTTCTGTCAGATAACTTCAAAATATTATTCTCAAATAGTTGGTAAACTTGATTAAATAAGAAATACGACTGTCTCAGCTTACTTGAACTTTACCATTGTCCTGTAATGTATGAGTGCCTCATATCTGGATTATAGCATAAGATCATTTTAAAACAAAGTTTCTTTCCCTTTGAATCCATCTTTTAAGACATTGCCATACGAATTGGCCAAGGAATACCTTTCCATTAATGGAATTAGATTTGGTCAATCTTCCATAAAGAACCTGACCCAAATTTCCTTGTCCTATGTTTTAGAATTGTGATCTTAATTAAGGCCCTGAGTTTGTATAAAAATCATTGTGAGGCTGAAATTTTGTCCCCTTTTGGAGCTCTGCTACATCTCTCTGTCTCACTCTCTGTCTCTCTCTGTCTCTCTCATCAATTTATTTAAACTAAAAGAAAATTACAAAACCAGTTCACCCATTATTTATACTCTCCCCCAACGAATGTTTCTGGCAACCACCAATCTGTTCTCTGAATTTGTGAGCTTGGTGTTTGTTAATCAATTTATTTTTAGATTCCACATATAATACAAGACAAACAGTACTTATCTTTTTCCTGTCTGACTTATTTCACTTCACATAACAACACCCTCAGTCCCATCCATACTGTTGTGAATGATAAGATTTTATTTTTTCTTTAAAATTTTTAAAAATGTTTATTTTTCAGAGAGAGAGAGAGACAGAGAGAGAAAGACAGAGCGTGAGCAGGGGAGGGGCAGAGAAAGGCAGACACAGAATCTGAAGCAGGCTCCAGGCTCTGAGCTGTCAGCACAGATGCCTACGCGGGGCTCAAACTCTCAGACCATGAGATTATGACCTGAGCCCAAGTCAGACACTTAGTCAACTGAGCTACCCAGGCACCCCAATTTTATTTTCTTTTATGGTCAAATAATATTCCACTGTACATATACACCACAATTTCTTTATCCTTTCACCCAGTGATCAATACTTAGGTTGTTTCCATATCTTTTCTATAATACTGTTGCAATGAATATGAGATGCATGTATCATTTTAAGTTAGTGTTTTTATTGTCTTCACATAAATACCCAGAGGTGGAATTGCTGGATACTATGGTAGTTCTATTTTTAGTTTTTTGAGGACCCTCCACACTGATTTCCATAGTGGCTGTACCAATTTACATTGTCACATCAACAGTGTACAAGGATTCTTTTTTCCCTACATCTTTGCCAGGACTTATCATTTCTAGTCTTTTTGATAATAGCCGTTCTTATAGGTGTGAGGTGATATCTCATTGTGATTTTTATTCACATTTCCTTGATTATTAATGATACAGAGAATCTTTTCATGTACCTGTTAGCCATCTGTATGTTTTCTTTCAAAAAATCCCCATTCAGAGCTTCTGTCCATTTTTTTTAAATTTATTTTTGAGAGACAGAGAGAGACAGCATGAGCAGGGAGGGCCAGAGAGAGAGACACACACAGAATCTGAAGCAGGCTCCAGGCTCTGAGCTAGCTGTCAGCAAAGAGCCCAATGTGGGGCCTGAACCCACAAAACGAGATCACTAACGTGAGCAAAGCTGATGCCTAACCAACTGAGCCACCTAGGCACCCCTTTTTTAAATTTTTTTTTGTTTTTTTATTTTTGAGAGAAAGAGAGAGACAGTGCAAGCAGGGAGCAGAGCTTCTGTCCATTTTTAATCATATTTTTTGCTATTGATCTGTATGAGTTTATATATGTATAGGTGTGTGTGTGTGTGTGTGTGTGTGTATATATGTATATGTATATGTGTATAGATATATATATACATGTATTTGATTTAGCCCATTATTAGATATACAATTTGCAAATATTTTCTTCCAGTCAGTAGGTTGCCATTTCATTTTGTTGATTGTTGCTTTTACTTTGCAGAGCTTTTTATTTTGATGCAGTCTCACTTGTTAATTTTTGCTTTTGGTGTCAGATTCAAAAAGTCATGACAAGGAGCTTACTGTTTATGCTTCCTTCTCAGAGCTTATATCACGTTTGTGTTCAAGTCTTTAATCTATTTTGAGCTAAATTTTGCATATGGTGTAAGATGGTAAGCCAGTTCAATTATTTTGTATGTCACTGTCCAATTTTCCCAGTAGCATTTGCTGATGTGACTGTTCTTTTTTCGTTGTATGTTCTTGGCTCCTTTGCCATAAAATAACCATTATATACGTGTGGGCTTACTTCTGGGTTCTCTATTCTGTTCCATTGGTCTATGTGTCTGTTTTTATGCCAACAGCATACTGTTTTAGTTACTATAGGTTTGTAACATAGTTTGAAATCTAGGTGCATGATGCCTCCAACTTTGTTCGTCCTTCTCCAGATGGCCTAAGTTTTCAGGGTGATTTTAATGGTTCCATACAAATTTCAGGATTGTTTGTTCTGTGTCTGGGAAAATGTCATTGGAATTTTGATATGAACTGCACAGATTCTGTAGATTGTTTTGGGTAGTATTGACATTATAACAGTGGTAATTATTCCAATCCAAAAGAATAGATTATCTTTCCATTTATTTGTGTCTTCTTCAATATCCTGCATTAATCTCTTATAGTTTTCAATATACATCTTTTATAACCTTGGTTAAATTTAGTCCTAGGTATTTTTTTGATGCAATTGCAAATGGGATTACTTTCTTAATTTCTCTTTCTTATATTTCTTTAAAAATTTTTTAATGTTTTATTTATTTTGATACAGAGAGAGACAGAGCATGAGAGGGGGAGGGGCAGAGAGAGAAGGAGACACAGAACTGGAAGCAGGCTCCAGGCTCTGAGCTAGCTGTGAGCACAGAGCCTGACACGGGGCTCAAACCCACAAACATGAGATCTGACCTGAGCTGAAGTCAGAGGCTTAACCGACTGAGCCACCCAGGTGCCCCTCTTTCTTATATTTCATAGTGTATATAAATGCCACAGATTTTTGTGTATTGATTTTTTATCCTGTGACTTTTCCAAGTTCACTATTAGTTCTAACATATTTTGATGGTGTCTTAAGATTTTCTCTATATAACATGTCATCTGAAAATAGTTACAGTTTTGCTTCTTCCTTTCCAATCAGAGATCTTTTTTTCTTTTCTTGTCTAATTGCTCTGGCTAGGGCTTCCAATACCTTTTTGAATAAAAGTGTTGAGAATGAGTATCCTTTTTTTCTGACCTTACAAAAAAAACTTTAGCTTTTCTCCATTGAGTATCATATTAGCTGTGAGGTTGTCATATATGGACTTCATTATGTTGAGCTTTACTCCCTCTGTACCTGTTCTGTTGCGAATTTTTATCATGAATAGATGTTGAATTTTGCTGGGTGCTTTTTCTGCATCTGTTGAGATGATCATATGATTTTTATCCTTCATTTTGTTAATGGTATCTATTACATTGATTTGCAAATGTTGAATATTCTTGAATCCTTGGAATAAATCCCACTTATTATAGTGTATGATCCTTTTAATATATTGTTAAATTTGATTTCCTAATATTTTTTAAGTTTATTTTTGTTATTTAGACAGAGAGAGAGAGAGAGAATGCATGTGTGTGTGAGGAGAGTGGGAGTAGAGATAGCAGAGAGAGAAAGACAGAGAGAGAGAGAGAGAGAGAGAGAGAGAGAGAGAGAGAGAGAGAGAATCCCAACCAGGCTCCATGGGGCTCGAGCTCACAAACTATATCATAACCTGGGCTGAAACCAAGAGTCAGATGCTTAACCAAGAGCCAGGTGCCCCTGAGCTTCTATTATTTTATTGAGGACTTTTGCATCTATGTTGATCAGGAATATTGGCCTGTAATTTTCTTTTCTTGTGGCACCCTTGTCTGGTTTTGGTGGCAGGGTAGTGCTGGCCTCATGAATTGAGTTTGAGAGTCTCCTCTTCTTCTATCTTTTGGAAGAATTTGAGAAGGAATGGTATAAATGTTTGATAGAATTCACCAGTGAAATTGTCTTTTCCTGATCTTTGATGTGAGGTTTTTATTTACTGATTCAAAGCCTTTAGTTTAAAAGCCTTTAGTTCACTACTTGCCCGAGATACCTTTCTCTTGATAGCTTACAATAACATATCTCAATTGCTTAAACATTGCTGTCTCCACTTCTCCCTTCCCTGTCCTCCAGTCCCTCCTTTGGCACAGACACAAAGCTTTCTTGTAACCATTCAGTTTAACACTTCTATCATTTTTTTCTTTGTATTTTTTTAGTATTTGTTTTGTTTTGCTTTGGTAATCCCCTTCACCTGTGTTTCAGTTTTCCTGATACTGGTTTAATTCAGGATGTACTTGGATGGTAAACGTTTTCTGTAATACTTCCACATCCTCATATTTCTGAATGCCTCTTCTTGGCTGAACCCAACCCTACTTTTATGACAAAAACAAGTTTAAGACGCAGTTGTTCATAATCCTCCAACAATTTTGAACCCTACTAAATTTATGTTATATTTATTAGTGTCATGCTGCTTTTTAATTTTTTTGTATTATATGTTTCCTTCTTATTGTCTCTATAGTGAAAATCTTCCATTTAAAGAAAGAAAGAAAGTAAGAAAGAAAGAGAACATTTAGATCTCCAGGCCAGAAATCATATCTTTTATACTTTTTAACATGGCAAAGCACAACCAATGTGATGATATCATAGATTCTCAAATATTTGCTAAATTATGAATTAATATAGTCTGTTTATAAGATTAATTTTGTTTTTCATAAACAAATATGCTTCTAATAAGTTCTCTGGACAAGTGCTGGTATAAGACATTCTATAAACTATTCTCTACAGATATTATTTTCTATCTATAATGTAAACCTAAATACCTTGAAGTGAAGTGGTGTTTGATTGTTACCTACTTATGTTTATGCTTATGTTTTACTTGATATTTTTACTTATGTCTGTATAGACATGGAAATAGCAAATAATATGGCACTAATATTAAGTAAACTTAAGAAGTAACTATTACCCAGCTATGAATATAGGAACACTCACTGAAAGTTCCTTGATGACCAAAATACCTCAAAGTAGAAAAATCATTCAAATGACTTCCAGGAAGCAAGAATATGGTGTGTTTCAGAAAACAGCAACAAGAGCAACAATTAAAAAAAAAATGTGTCTATACACACACACATACACACACCTTTTTTTTCTAGGCCAATGAAGTTTTACATATTACAGCATATGGATTACTATATCATACCATTTCATTGTTTTTCCTCTACCACTGATCCAAAATATCAGTATTTCTTACAACATAGCTGAGAAGATTCTGTCTTAAATAACTTTAGCATTTTAAGTATTATATATATAATGAACTGCCTTTATTTTCAGATGATTCTTTAATTTCAAAGAAACATTAGGATCTATAAAAGTATTTTATTCGCCAATGAGTTCATTATAAGTTACTGGAAAGTATAAGGGCATGTGGTGCTGTCCCATTAGTTCAGCCTTGAAGACTTGTTTTATTTTCCATGTGGTGGAAGAAACACCATTATGTGCCATCAAAGCAAATGGATATCTTTTCCTTTTTATAGGATGTAAAATAAGGCACATTTCTGAGTGTGAAAATAGAACAAACTTTCCGCACTCATGTTTCATAAACTCTGCTTGGAGCCATGTAATGCCTGCTGTTTTTTCGTAACCATGGATTTGTAGATTCAAATGTTTAAAATGGTTTATTCTTTTATCAGAAAAATCAATCATACAATTTATTTGCGGCCAGAAGTTTGCAATTAGATCTCATTCACTACCACATGGTTGAAGTCAATACATGTGTGTGTTAGGAACTGTGTTCAACAAACATAAAAAAGATGTCAACTCATCATCAGTGAGGCTTGAAGTGAATTAAACAAATATTCTGAACAAAGAAGTTAAAAAATCTATTTCTCTTTCCAATTCTTAAAACAAAATGCTAGAAGTATTTAAGGTAGAATCTTCCCGGCTACGGTGTGAGAAATACTCATACTTCGGATCAGTGGTAGAGAAAATAAAAGGTGGAATCATATGACACAGTACTCAATGTGGGTCGTCTTTAACACTTGGCCTCAGAAAACAAGTTGCATTTAAGAAGGTACATAATGAGATGATTCTGATGGCAAACAGATTCAGAATCATAATAAGAAGGTATATTTTAAATATTTTTCCTTGTAAGGTCTTGCTTTACTTAGAAACTCATCGAAAGTATAACCTCAAGAATTTTCAGTCCTTTTGCGTTTCTCTTCAGATTAAAAAAGTAACAGCAGCAACAACAACAAAACTCTGCAAAGATGTTCACCAAGTTTCAACCATCTTGGTGGTACTTAGTACTCTTTTGGTGGTGGAGTGTTGAATAACATTTATTTCTTCCTTTTGCTCTTCTGTATTTGCCACATTTCCTCATATTTGTTCTAAGTCTATTTTAATGAAATAAAATATTGTAGATAAAGCTAAGGTTACAGTATCCCTCTTCCCTTGTACCCTGCTGTGCTAGAAGCAATGCTTACACACATTGTATAAATGTCCAGTATATCTCTTGATTTGTGTGTGTGTGAGTGCAATGTATAATATTACTTTATGTGAGTTTCATTTAAATATTGAGCTTAATATTGCAATTTCCTCTTTTCATCATTTTGCCCTCTATTATATCATTATATGCTATGTAGTTAGTTCATTCTTTCCCTTCTATACGTAGTATTGCACCATAGAGTAGATGACATAGCTTATCTCTCTTACATTTGTTGATGGACATATAAAATTATTCCTAATTATTTCTTATTAATAAAGAACTAAAATGTAAATCTTTGTACATATATTTTAGTGCACCTGTGCACCAATGTTTAAAATAGTTTATATGTACAATAGAATGGCTGGTTTAAAAGAAATAGAATTAATTCACAACTTGTTACTACCAGAGTTTCCTCAAAATTATTGTAACATTTTGTACTTACATAAATATGTGTGACAATTTGCCCCAAACCCTTTCTGATATGTAATATCAAATTTTTAAATAATTTGATCAATATAAGTAAGAAATATTATTTTCTTTGTAACCTGGCACTTCTCAGAATAGTAAAAAAGTGTTTGGGGCTTATTCTCATATTTTTATGAGACTCTTGGAATCCTTTTGAGTGAATTACTTTTCATTAAATGTTTTAATTTTTTTCCTATTGGGATTTTTATATTTTTCTTATTAACTCAAAAATGCAAATAGATAAAAATCATTTATCTGTTACAGAGTGGCAGTATTTTTCTTAGCCTCAACTTACTTTTTGACTTTTTTTATGGTGACTTTAGTCATGCAAAAGTTCATAGTTTTGATATAATCACGTTAATCAAACTTTATTTTATAAGATTTACTTATGTATTAGATTTAAGAAATCTTTCACTACCATATTTGGGGTATACTCTCCTACATTCTATTGTGATATTTTAAGTTGTATTTTTCCCAAGTTATGTCCTCCACCTTGAATTATTTTATATAATCTAAGGACCAAATGTTTTGTAGATTTTTTATGAAAAGATGATAATTCTAACATCACTTACTTAATAGTGTTACCTTAACTCACTGATTTGTGAAGTTCTGTCTACCAAAATCCTATATTTGCTTGGGCCTATTTCTGGGTTTCTAGTCTATTCCACATTTGTATTTTCTTTCTAATCCTGAATCACATTTATAACAATCTGTGATATCTGAAAAGAAGAAACCTTTTATTCTTCTTTTTTACTCTTCACCTGGAATTATCTTGCTATTTTTGCTCGTTCTCATGAAGTTTATGATGTTTGTCCAAGATTCACAAAGCATCCTTCTTGAGGTTTTCATTGTAATTGCATTGCACTGATAAATTTGGGGAAAATGACTTATTTGTCATACAAAGGCTGCCATTCATGAACTTGTTATACACTTTAATTTATTCAGAACTTCCTTTGTTCTACAACACTTCATAATCTTTTATTTCATAAAGAACTAGCAAATGTGTGACAACTATTTCTCCTAAATATTTTAGTTTATGTTGGAATTGTGAATAGATAATTTTTACTACTACATTATTTTAGTTATTTGCTAATTGCTGATCTTATTTGCCATATGTTCTTGTTAGTTCTAGTAATTTATAGATTCTCTTTGGTTTTCCTGGAGTCAGAGTCTGCAAATAACTATGCATTGTGTTCTTTCAAGATCTTTTTCCTCGTGTTTCTGTCAAGTTCAATGTGAAATAATTGGGATTTAGAAGTCATCTTAGTCTTTGTTCAGTCTTTTATTAAAATTTGTGACTCTTTTATGTGATTTTATTTTATTTTACTTGAGAGACAGAGAGAGACAGCGCAAGCAGGGGAGGGTCAGAGAGAGCGGAAGACACAGAATCTGGAGCAGGCTTCAGGCTCTGAACTAGCTGTCAGCACAGAGCCTGATGGAGGGCTCAAACCCATAAACCGTGAGATCATGACCTGAGCCGAAGCCGGACACCCAACTGACTGAGCCACTCAGGCGCCCCTATGTGATTTTGTTTAAAGTTTGGTATGTAACTTTCATCAGGTTAAGGGAATTTTCTGCTATTTGTAATTTAATGAGAATTTAAAAGATGAATTAATTACTAATGCCATTAAACATTTTGATGGACCTCTCTGGCGGTCATCAGATCAACCAGAATTTGAAATTCAGTGTTTGATTAATATTCTGATTGGAACATCAACATTATATAATTATTAGAATTGTCTTAAAAATGTATTTCCCAGTTGAATAAAATCTAAGTCTATTTTTACTAGGTTATGACAAATAGAAGAATTTAAATATCCTCACAAGAGCACAGTAAATATCTACTGGAGTCAGTTCCCCATGATGCACATTATCTTGAATTTTCCCCAGAAATAGAAATTTTTAAAAAGGCAGTTGCCAAATAGATCACAGAATACCAATCTTCTTCAACTAGCTGCACAATTTGAAGTCTTAATACCATAATGGGTAAAATTGATTCAGTGGGGCTATTACTTTATTAGAATCTCTATAATTGTACTCAATCTCCAGTAATCATTAGCTTTTCTCACACCCCATACTATACTGTTAAAGAAGGAATTTGTGGGCACAAAAAATTGATGTCTAACATATTCTTAATTAAACCTAACATTTCTTGATGCCTCCATGTATTCTATATTTTTTAAAATTAAAACTAATTAGTCTTTAATTCTAAAGTTTTCAATCTTAATGCCCGTTTAAAAGATGATGAAGAATAGGTTTGTGTGAGGTTCTATTCCTCAGTGGTTTGGCTTCTCATTTTACATAGTATCTCAATAAGTGCACTGGCAGGCTGAAGTAGCAACTATTCTAGGCTTTTAAAAGAAATTCCTTGGGATGCCTGGGTGGCTCAGTTGGGTAAGCGCTGACTTTTGCTAGGTCATGATCTCACAGTTCATGGGTTCAAGCCCTGCAAGGGGCTCTATGCTGACAGCTCAGAACCTGGAGCCTGCTTCAAAATCTGTGTAGCTCTCCCTGTCCCTCATGCTCTCTGTCTCTCTCTCTTTCTCAAAAATAAATAAACATTTATAAATTCCTTTTCTGAGACATACTTTCACTTGTAAACCTGCATAATCATATCATAACCATAATCATATCTCTCTAATTATTTAATATTGACCTTTAACTTTTGTCAGTATATTTAGATTATGACAACATGTTGTGCCCTGATGTCCAGCAACCCCTGTAGAGGTATCTTCATTTCCCTGGGCGACTTGTCTTAAACCTATACAGATGACCATGATTTCCTTGTTAGAGACTGCACAGGAAACATGGCTATTATAGTTCTATGAATCGTAGTTCTCTACTTAATCTCACACATTTTTAATCAGCATGGGTCCCAGGGACTGTAGATTTCTCTTTTCATTATCAGATTATTAATATTCACAAAACCTAGGATAATTTGAAAGAATCTGATACATTTCTTTTCTAGTTTGATGTGAGGGCTTGATGGAGTAGCCAGGTAATCTACTGCTTATAGTCATCCATTAAAAGGTTAGTAGCTACACCATCTATCACCTTATTTTTCTGGGTAATTTTTAATGAATTATCTGAACATTTTCATCCAGTTTAATTGTTCAAAGGTTTTCTTCATCCTTTTTATTTTTACTGTTTCTTTTTTTTTTTTTCATGAATGATGCTAACCTTATACCTTCACTTAACCTCATTGTGGGAGCTGAGGTGGCAGATTCCCATAAATCTTCCTCATATAATTAGGGCCACAGTACCAGCTGTTTTAGAAAGAGTGGGATTGTTGATAAGACCTGTAAGACTTCACTGAACATACTTGCATAGGCTTTTATTAAAAGTACCATATAGTAGGTAAACAGAAAGAGGTCCAGAAACTTCTAGGCACAGCTCCCAATGTCCTTTCTCAGTTGCACAGGATGCTTATCTTCAGATTGTTAACCAACAAGATGCCCAGAAAGATACCTTACCCTCAAGGAAGCTATGGTGCAAAGCCACGGAGGGTCTTCTGTACTGCCCTGGCCCTAAAACTAGGCTGGGGAACTGGTTAAACTGGGTGTAAAGAAATGGGTCTATATGTTTTCATTAATAATAGAGATAGGTTAGTAGAGAATGACTCCAGGGGAATTTTGGGCTCTATCACTAGCTAGTAGATTTTTATCTTATCTTTGCCTTGGCCAGAGGTCAGTAGCAGACCTCTAGGATGCCCCGGGGATAAGCATAGCTCTATATCAGAGACCAGCCACAAGTTCATCATGTCCTTATACAAACTGTTTATGATTTCTGTTTTCTTTTCTTATTTCATTTAAAAAATAATTACAATAGAAGAAAAGAACATGGTCTATATGATTGATTTTTTGAAATATTTTCAGACTTGTCTTTTTTTTTTTATTTATTTTTGATACAGAGAGAGACAGCATGAGAGGGGGAGGGACAGAGAGAGGAGACACAGAACCAGAAGCAGGCTCCAGGCTCTGAGCTAGCTGTCAGCACAGAGCCCGATGCGGGGCTCGAACCCACGAACGTGAGATCTTACCTGAGCCGAAGTCGGAGGCTTAACCGACTGAGCCACCCAGGCGCCCCTCAGACTTGTCTTAAAGCCTACAGATTGTTTTATTTTCTCATAAATGTGTACTTCAGAATGAAATGGATTCTAAAACTGCTAGAACTAGGGAGCATAGATATATGTCATTTAAGCCAATTTTTCAATTAAATTTTTCAAGCCTTTCAAACCTTATTAATATATATGATTTATTTGAATTATCTTATCTTCTGCTTTTTATTTATTATGACTCTTTCTCTAACTTTTTTTTCTGTATTCTTTCCCTTCCCCTTACTGTTTTAGAAGCTACACGGTTAGTGTTTATTCTTTTTTCAAGATCATAGTCCTACAAAAAATAAATCTAATCAAAGTTTCTGCCTTTCTCAGATCACTTTAAATCTGACCACTATCTCCTGTTATAAATGCTGATTTGAAGAGCTACCTTCTGAAGGGATGTATGTACCATTGTCTGGAAGGACCTCTTCTCTTAATGGTTGTATAATCCAATTCTATTCCTATTTTATTTTCCGTGAATACTTTATGAGATCCCACCTGTGTAAACCTGAATATAAAATGGTCACATTAATGACCGGACTGTTTTTGTTATGTAAGTAGCTTTTGATGACAATTCACTATGCCTCTATCTGCTCAGTACTCTAATATACACGTCTCATATCACCATATTTGTATGTATATTTCACATAAGTATGTCCCTTTCTTTTCTCTTCTATCAGTTCAATTATAGTTTATGAGATAATGCAATAAATTCTAATGCAATGTATTTTTTTTCATTTTTTCACTTTTAGACATTGCTATACATAGTAGGTAACAATATATTTTTAAAAAGCTGACATACAATTTTTATAACAAGATGCTAATATTGCCTTCTCAGTAGTAGTCATATTGCCTTCATTTCATTGATTTGTTTATTCACTGTAACCTATCAAATTATGATACAGATAGTGATGGGATCACAACAGTGTTTTAAAACTAAAATGTATTCAACATGAGCCATTTTGGGAAAAAACAAAAATGAAAGCATATAAGCAGAAGCCTATGTTTTTAATAATCAAATGTAATGAAATATACTTGAAGGTATGTCCTCATCAATCTGTAAACACCCTAGGCTAACAGCTATTATGGAATGGTTGAAGTCCCAGTTTTGAAATGGATGCTTTAAAAATGATCATATTTATCTATAGTGTATCCAGAATATTTTTCCAAAGATCAATTTGGTTTTACACTGTTTTATTTTACTTAATAAACAATTAATATTCCTCACATGAATACCATTCTTTTCTCAAAAAAAAGTCAGAATTAAATTTTTTTAGCTTAAATGTAATTTGAAGGCTAAATTATTCTTTAAAAATCAAGTGCATTAACTTATTACTATAATTTATTTCAAGACTCATTCCACTTATTTTTGCTTTTGAGCATTACCTAGGTTTTGCTCAGTGGCCTGAATATCTGAAGTTTGGCAAACAGCCTCTCTAATTGTGGCTTTTAAATAAAAAATATTAACTGTGTTATTGTGTATAGCATTAAAATCAAAAGAATGTAAATTTCTGACTTTGCCTTCAATATATTTACAATTTTGCCAGCAAGTAAGGACTAAGTATATAAAAAATTAAATAATAATAGAAAGATTAAAAAAATAAAGCAAAACACTCAACAGCAGTAAATGTCATTCGATTAGTCAACAAGGGAGTGATATAGACAAAACTGGCATTAGTTCAGAGGAAGAAAAACTTAAAATCCTTTAAGGATGATTATGCCCTGAAACTAACAGTTATTTGCATGTCTATATACGTTGAGAATAATGAAAGGCAATTTAGTCTAGCTAAAAGATAATACTACCCTTTGTCTGGTAACTGGTAATGAAACAACTTAGCTTGAAACGTACAAGTCATCAATAATTGATGTGTGCATATTCCAATCCTTCAACTTGTGAACTGAATTAGTTTTGGTTCATTAACACTACCCAAAAGTCATCTATTTTAATATGAATTTGGGTGATAGTATTTGAATTGTAAATACTTCCATTCATTTTTTTTCCTTTCCTGTCTTAGCTGATGTGTAAATCAATTTACTGGCAAGATAAAGAAAATTTTCTTCTGTACCATACAGCCAGGAAAGAGGCTCAAACCATTATCACTTTATATGAATGCTTTAAAACTATTACAACAGTTATATTGAACATAGAAAATAAGTTAAACTCTTACATAGTTGTATATATGTAAACACATTGAAAGAGGATGTTTTCATATACTTGAACATAAGTGCAATACTTGAGATTTAATCCAAAATATGAGATACTCCAGATAATCCTTCCTATACTATAATGCATAGATTAGCTCTATTGTTTTATTTTAGGAAAATCTATATGAAAAAGAGGGGGATATGTAGAAATTAAGGTCTAAAGGGTTAGGTAACTTGTCCTCAGATATGGAGTTGATTACAAACTCAGTTCTCTATGACTCCAAATTGTATGGTCTCTGAGTTACATCATTGTAGTATGTTGGTCTCTCTCAGAAGCAGATTCCCAGGTAGAGTTAAGTTTGCAGGGAATAACTTTAAGATCAACATTTGTGAAAAGAAAACAGGATTGGATAGATAAAAAAATCAATCTGCAAGGCAAACCCAACAATATTTTTTTCCAAGATCATGGGGATCTCTGGAGCTGAAATGGACTATCAGAATCGCTCCATGTTGGGAAGAAATGGATGGGCTTTTATAGCCACATCTATTAGAGGAGGATTAGAGAGAGAGGGAGGCACAGAATCCAAAACAGGCTCCAGGCTCTAAGCTGTCAGCACAGAAAACCCCCTCTACAAGGGGCTTGAACTCAGGAACCATGAGATCATGACCTGAGCCAAAGTCAGATGGCCAACCGATTGAGTTGCCCAGCCACCCCAACACTAATATTGCTAATCACTCAGGATCTGCTGATCCACTTATGTGACTGGACATGTTCTCTAATACATTTCTCTCTATTCTTTCTCCTTTCCTTTCCTTTCCTTTCCTTTCCTTTCCTTTCCTTTCCTTTCCTTTCCTTTCCTTTTTCTTTTCTCTTTTACAGGAAACAGGGTTTATTGGTGGGCATGAATAGGGAGGGGCAGTGCTGAAGTTCTAATGAGTGTGAGCCAGCCATTTGTCCAATAGGTCACTGATTAGGGATGTATTAGACTCCACAGCCATCTGAGATGAGCCACTTTTCAGCCACCATATCTTCAAATCCATTTGCATTAAACTTAGTAATGCCCCACATTCTTGGAAATGTGGGTCTTCTGGTGGTCAGGGAACTTGAACTTGGCCCTAGCAGGAGCTCAATCACAAGGCTCCTTGTTCCACATCTTGGTACCAATGGACATGATGACTTGGCCAATGTAGACCTTGGCCACTGTGCACTGGAGCTTTCCAAAAGCACCCCACATACCTGTCTGGAGCCTGTCAGCTCCAGCACAGAGCAACATCTTGTTGATACGGATGACGTGGAAGGGATAGAGCTGCACTTGGATGTGAAAACCATCTTTGATACAGCTTTTCACCATGTACTTGTTGGCAGCCTTCAGGGCTTCAGAAGAGAACTGCTCATATTCATTTGACACCATGTGGCTGCATAGTGGGGACTCATCCACCTTTGCCTTCTTCTGCCCCAGGTTAAAAATGTGGATCTTGGGGCGCCTGGGTGGCTCAGTCAGCTAAGCCTCTAACTTCGGCTCAGGTTATGATCTCACATTCATGGGTTCAAGCCCCGCATTGGGCTCTGTGCTGACAGCTCAGAGCCTGGAGCCTGCTTCTGATTCTGTGTCTCTCTCTCTCTCTCTCTCTCTCTCTGCCCCTCCCCCACCTCATGCTCTGTCTCTCTCTGTCTCAAAAATAAATTTTAAAAAATATTTTAAAAAATGTGGATCTTGGCACCAAGTACACCTCTGCAGAAGCAGCACTTTGGAAGCAACTCGTTCTTACAATAACAGGTTAACCGGGCAAAGCAGCAGCCGATGGCAACACCAAGATCTTCAGTGGCACGTGGAAGGAAAAGAGCTTTCTCTCTACTTTCTAGGTATTTTTCCAAGGTCTCCAATGTCCTATATCTTTCTAGATAACTGACCTAGTTAGCATGATGTCATTATAGTGGATACAGATAATGTTCTGTAGAATCCAAACTGTATTATATTCTGACTATAGTATGACAAAGGTAAGGAGAATAAATGTATAAGGTTTGGTTATAAATATAGTTTTTGATATTTTATGAAAGAAATAAACAATACAATCTCCAAATTCATAGTCACATACTAATTGAGCGAAAATGCTCCATGAATACTTTCATGTTTCAATACCTTCTGGGCTTCATAAAGTAGATATCTCTAGGAAGCTAGAGATTCTATTTTACTCCTGCGATTTAGAGACATATCTCTCCCCAGCAGATTTATTTCTTTATATTCAAAGGATTTTACAAATCCAGGTATCTTTCACTCCTTTTTTCTTAATGTTCAATAATCTATATAATTGTCTATAGATCCTTTTTGGATAAGACTGTTGGTATCATTACCTCATGGCTTCTTGTGTTTCAACCATTCCCATTTTTATCTGGGAATCCACTTGTATAATCCTCTATACCATCAGCTGTGGCTTGTAGAAAACAGCCAACACTGAGTTTCTTAGTAAATTCCCTTTATAGTTCATTCTCTTTGACCCTTGGAAATGGTGCATCCTCCATTCCTTTATGTGGTGATTAGTTATTTTGCTGGTTTTCTAGCCTTACAAATTGAACCTTCAGTGAATCCATTAAAAAGACAACTTTAAAAGACACCAAACAGGTTTGGACCCCTTCTTCGACTGTTTGATGTGGTAATTATGACATTTTTCAGTATTTTTAAAATTTATTTTCTTTATTTTGAGAGAGAGAAAAAGCATACAAGTGGGGGAGGATGAGAATTGGGCATTTTATGAAAGTGATGAACCACTAAATTCTACCCTTGAAACGGATGCTAACACTATATATTAACTGAATTGAATCTAAATAAAAATAAATCAATAAACAAACAAAAAACAAAAGAAATTTAAAAAATAAGAAGAGAGGACAGGTCACTTCCATAGACTCAGAATTCAGGAAAGTCTAAAGATTCAACATTGTGGGAAAAATAATCCAGATGATCTTGTCCCATGCATTCACTGTCTATTCTTTCTCAACCAAGGCCATGGTTTTGGCATAACTAATCTGCCTTTACATTTCTTGGACCTTGATAGTTCTTACATTTAATTTCTGGTGCTGATAAGCAGCTTTCTTTGCTTTTCTCTTGAAGATTATGCTACCAAGGGAACCCTATGGATTTCATAGGGGGGTTTCAGTGGCCTACTAACTAGTTAGCTTTTTGTTATCTTTTTTTAATCTAGAATATCAAAGAAATTTAACAGAAGTCATACAATTCCATTGTCTTTATAATTACTCATTATTAATTATGATTATAATTAACAATTAATTATAATTAATCATACTTTTCAAACCTGATATATCACACCCATTATTGCAATCTTCCTCCAGTATATGATGCCAATTCATCAGAAAAAGTTTTAAGAATTCTATTGTGATGGCTAAGTCACTAAGGTAGCAAATCTCCATTACCAACCTAATGAATAAACTCCCTTCTGTTAGCTTAAAATACATCAGTTTTCCTATAAAGAGGTTACAGAAGAAACATTACTTACTTAATTGTGAAAAATCAAATAACTGCTCTCTCCTCCCACTTTAGTCTGTCACGGGCCTTCTGCTTTGTAAGTGCCATGTGAAACTCAACTAACAACTGTTACCATGGCCTATGATTCTTTTCTGAATTATCCAGATACTTGTCTTAATTCCCTTATTCCCTCTAAGAATGTAGAGATGCAAACAGCGTAGAACGTGGACAATATCGTAGATATTTGAAACCATAGTTCATTTGCGACTTGGTTTGTATGGGGACTTGCTTCAATAGTTTAAGCTCTTGCCCTAATTAGAAAGATTCCAAATAATAGGTTTATTGTCTTTGCTTATTTGTTTCTAACTTGCATTATGCAAACAGTTGTTTCAATTTTTCTTCTCACCTATTGAAAAACCACAGGAGACCTTATTACAAATAATCACTTATTAAGTATCTGTTTACTGTGGAAACTGAAGTCTCGGGCTTTGAAAATATGTCATAAATTATAACTGCTAATATGAAAATAAATATAAAAGTACATTTTAAAATTTTTTTAGTTTTTTTTTACATTTATATATTTTTGAGAGACAGAGAGAACCGAACATGAGAGGAGGAGGGGCAGAAGAGAAGGAGACACAGAATATGAAGCAGGCTACAGGCTCTGAGTGAGCTGTCAGCACAGAGCTCCACATAGGGCTAGAACCCACGAACCGTGAGATCATAACCTGAGCCAAAGTTGGATGCTTAACCAACTGAGCCACCCAGGGACCCCTCACTTTAAAAAATATTTTAGGGAAACCTGGGTGGCTCAGTTGGTTGAGCATCCGGCTTTGGCTCAGGTCATGATCTTGCAGTTCGTGGGTTCAAACCCCACGTCAGGCTCTGTGCTGACAGGCTCAGAGCTTGGAGCCTGTCTTCAGATTCTGTGTCTCCCTCTCTCTGACCCTCCCCTGCTCAAGCTGTCTCTCTCTCTCTCAAAAATAAATAAAACATTTAAAAAATTTTTTTTAATATTTTAATAAAAAGCTGTCCATATATTATTTCCATTAAGGTATTGTTTTTGTTATAATAAGATGGATAAAAAATTGGCTAATTACAAAAAAGTCATAATTTTTCTGTGGCACAGAGTCACTTTAAATACATGATACAAGGTCAATATAAGGAAAAGATTTATTTTGTTTTGTTCTTTTTTGAAGGATGACAAGTTAGGAAACAGAAAACTTCCTTAAATATAAAAATAAATTCTGAGAGCTTTTATTAAAGTTAAAACACTAAACAACATATGCACATGATATGTACAAGTTTTACCTTCAACTGTATGCTTTTCATATGACAATGCTACACCTTCTCAAACAGGTCTCAAATTGACCTAATGTAAAAATTTTAAACTGGCTTCACAAAGACTTCCATTTCAATCCAAGATGGAGTAAGAGGAACCACATTTGCGCTTTTGCATGAAACAACTAAAAATCAGGGCAATTATATATGTTACAATGACTTTCGAGATATTCCACATCATACAACAATGACTGGTGATCTCTAAAGTATGAGAAACAAATGAGATGCTCTCTGTGATTGTCACGTCTTACTTCTGGAGAAATTTTCCACGCTGTTGTTCTTGAAAGAGGAATCCAGTTAGAGTCCAGGGTATTCCTGAGCTGAGAATCCAAGGAAATTTGCTGCTCAGGGTAACTGCCAAGAAAGACCTACATAAAGAGGGAAAACCTAGAGACCCTCAGAGAATCCATCTCAAATACTCGGTTGAGTAGAGATCAACTAATGCAGATGAAGAAAATACTAAAGACAAGAAAGAGAGAATTAAATAAAAAGTACATGGGACATCAAAAGAACAGGGGATACTGCCTGTTCCAAGCAGTCAGAGTAGAAAGCTTGATAACTTATGAAGCATAGCATACTAATAAGGGCTTAAATATTGCTTTGATCTTACATAACAAACCTTACAGGCAAAACCTAAAAGGGTCAGAGTGATCTCAAATGACACAACTTTGTCCAAGAACACAGTTCAATAACACTTTTAGTAATATGAAAAGATTCAGTATCTAGCATACACAACGTTGAGCTGTCAAACAAAAATTACCAGGTGTGCAAAGAAATAGGGAAATACTATCTATAATGAGGAGAAAGTTTAATCACTTTAAACTAAATTAGAAATGATGATAAAATTAGTGCAAAAAGACATCAAAAGAGTTATTATGCTTGTTTTTCATATGTTTAAGAAGGTAGAGAAAAACTGAGCATGTAAAATCAAGAGATAGAAGATATAGAAAAAGACCCAAACTGCACCTCTAGAAATTCAAATCTGATATTTAAGATGAACATGCCTTAGATGTCATTAGTAGTAGATTAGAAAAAGGTTTAATGAACTTGAAGCAATAGGAATAGAGTCTATTTAAAATGAAGCCAAGACAGAAAGAACAGAGCTTCAATGAACTATGGGACAAATCGAAAAGTTAAATATCTATTAAATTGAAGTAACTGAATCAGAAGTGGAAACTTATTTGAAGCGGTAATGACTGACATTTCCCTCCAAACTTGGTGACAACTATCTAGACCCAAGAAATTAAATGAACCTAAGCACAGAGAATACACCAGTGCACATTATAAGAAATTATTTACCACCAGAGATAAAGAAAATATATTAAAATTCCAAAAGAAATAAGACACATTACATACCAATGAACAAAGAGAAAGATAATTGTAGATTTTTCTTTGTCAGAAACAATATAAGCTAGAAGAAAAATGGGGGAAAAACTTTAAAGTACTTAAAGAAAAGAATTTTCAATGTAGATAACTTTACCCACAAAAATACCTTTCAAACTTAAAGACTTTTTCAGGTATATGTAAGTGTAATAATTGAGCATTTACAGACCTGCACTATAAGAGATTTTAACAAAAGTTCTTCAGGGTGACTGGGTGGCTCAGTGGGTTAAGCATGTGACTCTTGATTTTGGCTCAGGTCATGATCTCACAGCTTTGTGTTTTCGAGCCCCACATCAGTGTCTGTGCTGACAATGTGGAGCCTGCTTGGGGTTCTCTCTTTTCCTCTCTTGCTGTCCCTCCCCCACTCATGCTCTCTCTGCCTCTCTCAAAATAAATAACTAAACTTAAAAAAAAATTCTTCAAGCAAAAGGGGTGGATAGTGATGAAAAGCTGGATGTACACAACAGGATAAAGAGAACTGGAAATGTAGACATGAGGAATTTTTTTTTATTTTTTAAAATATCTAAACACAGAATCAATTTTTAAAGCAAATATAATAGCAATATATTGTGGGTAATAGGATAGAGGGAAGTAAAATATAAGAAAATCATAGCACAAAATTTGAGAAGAATGAAATAGAAAAATACTATTATAAGACTTTTTTACTATATATTAAATAGCATAGTACAATATAAAGGTGTATTGTGATATGTTCAAGATGTATACTATAAATCCTAAAGAAACCACTATAGTGACAAAGAGCTGTAGCTCATAAATTAAAAAACATGAGCAGATAAAATAATAACTATATAGTTAATTCAATAGCAGAAAAATAAAGAAATGAAGAAGACATAGGAGGAAAATAATAAGATGGTAATTTATACCAAAACATATCAATAATAATGTTAAAGATAAATGATCTAAACATACCAATTAAAAAGTAAAAATTGACTGAAAAAGGAAGATTCAATTTATCCTATAAGTAAATAATTTTAAATATAAAAAAGTACTTTAAGAATAAAATAAAGAAAAAGTACATATAATCCTAACATTAAGAGACAGTTAACTTGGGGCACCTTGGTGGTTCAGTCGGTTAAGCGTCTGACTTTTGATTTTGGCTCCAGTCATGTTCTTGTGGTTCATGGGATTGAGCCCCCTGTCAGGCTCTTTGCTGACAATGTGGAGCCTGCTTGGGATTCTCTCTCCCTCTCTCTCTGCCCCTCCCCTGCTCATGCTCATGTGCTCTCTCTCTTTCTCTCAAAATAAATAAAAACTTTTTTTAAAAGAAGAGAGAACTGAAATGGTTCTATTAATATCAGACAACATATCTTTCAGAGAAAAGAAAATTATCAGAAGTCATTAAATGAGAAAGTGGCAAACTGATCTAGAAAATTTAACGAACCTAAAGGTTTATGTATCTAATAATAACATAACTTAGAAATACATGAAACAAAGATGGATAAAATTTCAATAGACAATAGACAAATCTTCACATACCAGTCTACAAAGTTTTAAACACCGTCTGTTAATTGGGGCACCTAGGTGGCTCAGTTGACTAAGCATCTGACTTCAGCTCATGTCATGATTTCATGGTTCCTGAGTTCAAGCCCCTTATCAGGCTCTCTGCTGTCAGCTCAGAGCCCACTTTGGATCCTCTGTCACCCTATCTCCCTCTGTCTTTTGCATGTATACTCTCTCTCTCTATCTCTCTCTCTCAAAAATAAATAAGCAATAAAGTTTTTAAGGGGTGCCTGGGTGGCTCAGTCAATTGAGAGTCTGACTTCAGCTTTCGAGCCCCAATTCTTGCTCTGTGCTGACAGCTCAGATCCTGGAGCCTGCTTCAGATTCTGTGTCTCCTTCTCGCTGCCCCTCCCCCACTCACACTCTATCTCTCTCAAAAATAAAAAATGTTAAAAAATTTTTTTAAGTTTTTTAAAAATCTTCTCTAACAAACAGAACGATTAGACAAATAATCAGAGATTATGCATTTGTGCAACAAAATAAAACAAACTGAACTAACTGACAATTCTAAAGTACTTTACTGGACAAAAACAGACTATACATTCTTTTCAAGTATACATGAAACATTTGCCTAAATAAGTCATATTCTGAATTATAAAACAAGTCTCAGTAAGTTTCAAATGATTCAAGCAATAGAAATATGTTTTTAAATTAACATGGTATTATATTAAAAATTAATGACAGATACATGTCTGGAACAACCCCAAAATTATGGACTACATAATGCACTTCTAAATGACCCATTCATCAAACAAGTAGTTAAAATAAAAATTAAAAATGTTGGTATCCAAAATATATTAAAAAAACTTAATAAAACTCAATACCCCAAAACCAAATAATCCAATTAAAAAATAGGCAGAAGACATGAATAGACATTTCTCCAAAGAAGACATACAAGTGGACAACAAACACATGAAAAGATATTCATCATCACTTATCATCACCGGGAAATACACATCGAACTACAATGAGATATTGGGACACCCGGGTGGCTCAGTTGATGAGGCGTGCTACTTCGGTTCAGGTCATGATCCCATGGTTCATGAGTTTGGGCCCTGAGTCCGGCTCTGCACTGACAACTCAGAGCCTGGAGCCTGCTTCAGATTCTGTGTTTCCCTGTCTCTCTTATGCCCCTCCCCTGCTCATGCTCTGTCTCTCTCTGTCTCTCAAAAAAAAAAAAAACATTAAAAATAAACCTATAATGAGAAATCACTTCACACCTGTCAGAGTGTGCTCAACAACACAAGAAACAACAGGTGTTGGTGAGGAAGTGGAGAAAAAGGAAGCCTGGTGGGAATGCAAACTGGTGTAGCCATTCTGAGGAACACTATGGAAACAGCACAAGTGTCCCGCAATTGATGAATGGATAAAAAAGTTGTGACACACACACACACATAAAATTCAGCCATAAAAATGAATTTTCCTTTTGCAACAACATGGATAGACGTTGAGAATGCAATGCTAAGTGGAATAAGTCAGTCAGAGAAGGACAAATACCATATGATTTCACTCATATATGGGACTGAAGAAACAAAACAAACAAGCAAAGGAAAAAAATAAAAAGAGAAAGACAAATCAAGTAACAGACTGTTAACTGAAATATTTGGTTAGACACATATTTCTTAAATACACAAAAAGCATGACACATAAAAGATAAAAAAAGAATAAATTGGACTTTTTCAAAATAGGGATATTTTATTTTGAGAAAGTCTCTCTTAAGAGAATGAAAAGACAAGCTGCAGATTTGGGGAAAAATACTTTCAAAAACATGTCTGATAAAATATTTTTACATAGGATATATAAAGAATCCTCCAAATTCAATAATTTTTTTAAAAGCACAATTAACCCTGTAAAGATGAGCAAGCTTCAAACAGACATTTCATTTCACCACAGAAGATGATTTATGGATTTTTATATGGATAACCTGTAAAGCACATGAAAAGATGCTTATTCAACATGGTCAGTCATTAGGGGTTTTCTAATTAGAATATAAGTGATTCAACTACTTACTGACTTGAATGCCTAAAATCAGAAAGCCTGACCACCCAGTGCTGAGAAATAATTTCAACTCTAAAACACTGTTAGTGGAAATGCAGAGCATTACAAGCACTTTGTAAAAACAGTTTGGTAATTCTTTTAAAAATTAAAAACATACCTAGTCTGTGGTCTAGATGTTCCAGACTTTTGGATTTTCTCAGAAAAACTGAAAACAGTGTTCATTAAATGACTTATACTCAAATGTTCAAAATAGTTTTTTTTTTTTTTATAATAGCCCCAAACTGGAAACAACACAGATATTTGGTAACAGACTCGGGTAGACATTTGTGGTATATCCATACGGTACATAATACGCTTAGTAATACAAAGAGAGAAGAAAGCGAGAAAGAATTGATCAACATAGTTGTATGGATATATCTTAAAATAAATATTCTGGCAGAAAGAAGTCAGAAAACAATACTGCATACTGTATGATTTCATTTATATAAAACTCTGGCAAATGCAAATTAATCAATGTGACATGAAACAGATCAACAATTTCCTGAGGATATGAAAGGTGATGGGAAGAGATGAGAGGGACAGATAACAAAGAAGCATGAGGAAATGTGGGTGGGTTATGGATATATGCATTATTATCTTAATTGTGATGATTTTTTTCTATGTCAAAATTTCTCAAATTGTATTCATTAAACACGTGGAGCTTATTGTATGTTTATTATACCTCAAGATAAACACAAGCATGTCTACATAGTAGCTTTACTACTCTACAGTTGAGTGACATTGGGCCACTTTGCAATACATTCTAAGGTCAACCTGTCTTCAAATATTAAGGGTACTATTTTGGAAAATAAAAATGAAATAACCTTTGTATAAAATTTATTACAGTGCTAAACACATTTCAATTTTGTGTAGCAAATATTAATTATAGAACGATAGAGCTAAACAGTACGAGTCTTGTCAAAAGTAATATGTAGGGGCGCCTGGGTGGCTCAGTCAGTTAAGCGTTCAACTTCGGCTCAGGTCATGATCTCACAGTTCATGGGTTCGAGCCGCGCGTCAGGCTCTGTGCTGACAGCTCAGAGCCTGGAGCCTGCTTCGGATTCTGTGTCTCCCTCTCTCTCTGCCCCTTCCCTGCTCATGCTGTCTCTCTCTCTCTCAAAAATAAATAAAAACATTTAAAAAGTAATTTGTGACACCTCCTATTTAAAAATCACTCTCAACTATCCATTAGATACTGAATCAGTTTTTCTTAAGCACTACTCACTGCTTGCTTTTCTTGAAGCTAGATCATTTTGAAAGTTTCCTGTTAGACCTATGAGGGCAAACATATGGTATCTGTCCTTGCATTTTATATACTGTTAAGTGAAACTGCAATACAATCTAAGTTTATTTTGGGAGTGTTTGCTGTATAATTGGATTTAATGAACTGTTTAGAGGTGCAGTAGGCATGACTTTGAGTAGATATGAAAGAAAATGCAAAATGCTTATTGATTCACGATGTGGTTTCATCTTAGCTTGGGCAAACCATGCAGTATTTAATACATAGTAGCAGAATATTTACTATTGAAGCTTGAAAAG
>NC_043713.1:40530032-40641797 GCF_006229205.1 Suricata suricatta
AAAAAAAAAAAATAAATCACTCTCCCAGATGCCTGGGTAGCTCAGTTGGTTGAGTATCCTACTTCAGCTCAGGTCATGATCTCAGGGTTGGTGAGTATGAGCCCCACATAGCTCTTTTCTGTCAGCATCAAGCCCACTTCAACTCCTCTGTCCCCCTCTCTCTCTGTCCCTCCCTCGGTCCCCCCCTCAAAAATAAAAAAATAAACATTTAAAAATCACTCCTTCATTGCAGCACAAAATCCATCAGTGTGTTTCACATCATGATTCTTAATCATCTACTAAAATTCTCATGTTTTAGATATATTACTTAAGACCACATGTTTAAGAGAACTACTCCATTACTAAAAGTATAAATAAGATTGATTACATGGCTATCCAAGGTCTATATTCACTTTGACCTATATTACTAAAATCATAGAGGCCAAAAAGTGAAAAATGGTTTAACTTCTAACATTTGCCTCAGTTTTCCTCTTCTGTTCATTATAGAGTTGCCCAAGTATGGTCTGCTTAATTTCCTCCATACTTTGCCAGGGTGAACACATTTAATTAAATTCCTTTTACTTAATAAATGAAGACAGTATAGTGACTCATCTAAGAAATGAAGCCCTTGTACAAGTTTGATCATTAGTAGCAAGCTCTGGGCTCTGAATTAATCTGGTTTATGTCTCAACTTCATTTTGCCTGCCCTACTTAAGTTTCAGTTTACTTTCACAGTAAGAATATGTCTAGACAAAGAAATGTTAAAAACATCTCTGCGATTATTTTTCCTTGTCTCCCAATTCCAATATCTACATGGGGAAAATAAATCACTAAACACTTAACCCTTAACAATCAAGTAAGATGATACATCTGAAAGTATACAGGGGCACCTGGGTGGCTCAGTTGGTTAAGCGTCTGGCTTCGGCTCAGGTCATGATCCCACAGTTCATGGGTTCGAGCCCCACATCGGGCTCTGTGCTGACAGCTCAGACCCTGGAGCCTGCTTTCAATTCTTATGTGTCCCTCTCTCTCTGTCCCTGCCCTGCTTATGCTGTGTGTGTCTCTCTCTCAAAAATAAATAAAAAAACATAAAAAATATTAAAAAAATAAAATAAATGTTTGAAAGTATACAAAGGGAGGCATTATTAGTAGTATTAGTACTATTGCTGCTACTGTTACTACCACCACCACTACCGTTACTGTTACTATGACTACTACTATCACTATTACTATTAGTTGTAAAAGATGGAGAATGGAACATAATAGGATGAAGGGGAATAAGAAAAGAAAGAAAAAGAAGAAAAGGAAGAAAAAGGATAATGGCCCATTTCCACTATCCTAATTTTTGTGTTGAGGGATTTTATTCTTCTATTCCAGAAACCAAGGAAGCATTATGAGCTTCCCTCTTTTGGGAGTTGCCAGATTTAAAAAAGAAAATACAGGACACCTAGGTAAATTTAAAATTAAGATAAACAAAAAGTGATTTTTTCATATAAGTATGTCTCATGCAATATTTGAGACTTACACTGAAAATTATTTGTTGTTTAACTAAAATTCAATTTAATTATACAACCTGCATTTTATCTGGCAACTCTAGCCTTTACTCCTGTATGTTTCACCTTTCAAATGATATGTGCCCCCAGTAAATCATGTCAGAGTAACTTTTGTGACACATATAATCCAGTTTTATAGAGGTGCAAACATCCTATCACCAGCTAAGTATGGAAGCAAAATTTCCTACATTTTTTGGTTTAGCAAATAGCCAACTTGAAGGAATAAACAACTAAAGAGGAATAAAAGCCTAAGGAGCTGAGCAGGAGTGTGTCTTCACAGAGATCATAATAACAAAGTATCCTGGGTGAAAATTAAGGAAGTATGGCTTGGGATTTAAGAAGGCAGAATATGGACCCAGGGACGGTAGAAATGCGTCAAACTGATCCTGTAGCACACAAAACTGTGAACAAAATCAATAAATTAATGGAAAGGTACCTCTGCTTAATCAAACATTCTGTTGAGTCATCACATGTGTTCACTAATGTTACCATACGTAAGTGCAGCCCTCTTTTAGCCTAGCCAACCTGGACTCCAAGATCTTTTTCAATATTCTAATGTTACCAAATGTAAATATTTAAAAAATGAAAAATGTACTGATAGTTTTGCTTTTGCTACCAAATATAATTCATGTGCCTAAACCTTAGGTTGAGAATTCTCTTTTGTTTTTTAAGTATAACTTTTATCTCAGATCTGCACAATGCCTACTCATTCAGCCAAGTATTTCCAAATGTTATACATGTTACTTGATCTTTAGTAGAAAGAACAGCAAACTAAAAATCAGAAATCAGGATATTCATCTTCTCTTCTACCTTAAGTTTGGACAACAGTTACTCAGCTCCCCTGTGATTTATTTTCTTACTCAGATAATACAAATTAAGAAAACCTCTGACTTATCTCATAATATCCTTGAGGGACTTAATTACCCTTAGTGTGTCGGAGTATAGAATAAAAACTATTATTTCAGACTTAGCTCAGACAGCAAGAGGACATAGGAGGTTAGTAGCCATTTTATGTCAGCTAGTGAAATAGTAGCTTTGCCAACAATTTAGTTGAAATGAAGACTAGGTAGGGTAACCCTGTAATTTGTTGTTCAAATTGGAAGATTTCGGTAGTAAAAGGGCTATTCATAGTAACTCTGGGCAGCAGAAATAAACGGGGATTATCCCAAGCCACTGAGCTACATGGCCACTCTGAGTCTGGGGGCCTAGTCTTACACTTACATTTACAAAGACTGTGCAGCATTTTTACTGAGATCACATTTTTGTTTTGTGTGATGGAGAAGAAGTGGAGTGATCGAGATTTGGAGGTACACAGGATTCCAAAAGAAAGGAAAACTGTTCAGGGATAGACATGTAAATTTAATTAGAGAAAAATGGATTTCAAAAACTTAGAAAAGATCTGAAGAATTATATACCTGTAACTCTAAAAGAGAATAAATATTTTAAAACATGTAATTATCCTATTCTAACAACATTTAAAACTAATGAAAAAGTTAAAGTGTGGGTAATTTTGTAGTCATTTGAAAAATGATACTTAAGATGGAAATAAGTGATTTTTTAAAATTTATTTGCTTATTTTTACTTTATTTTTGAGAGCAAGAGAAACAGAGCATGAACAGGGGAGAGCAGAGAGAAAGGGAGACACAAAATCTGAAACAGGCTCCAACACTACACTATAATAATGAAATAAGAATATTATGGTATCTTATTTAATCAGTCTGAATAATAAAATAGATATTTTATGGAATAGCTTAGAAAAATTAAGTAACCAATTAACTCAAAAAACTAGTAAGTGACAAAACTAAGAATCAACTTAATTCTCCTTGACACAAAATAGTTAAACACAAGAATAAATCCCAAAGCCAAACCTCAAATTGTGATCAATATTTGAATGGATAGATTGTACAAAATCATAAAATATAATCCTATACAGAATTGAGAATGAATGAAATACTGTGAAATACTACAGCACTCCAAAACACGGTTGAATATCTCAAAACTAATATTGAACAAAAGAAGCCAAAGATAAACGCAGTGTGTGATCCTATTTATATAGAGTTTAAAAACAGGCATCACTAAGCTGTAATGATGAACAATTCTTAATTAAGTGCTAAGAGTATATGGGGGAACAATAAGTGATAACCACAAAATTTTTTCTCTTTTAGAGTTACAGGTATATAATACAGGTTTTGTAGGAAGGAGGATTTATAGTTGTGAGCCACTGAGGTGCTGGAAATGTTCCTTATCTTCTTGTGAGTTTTGAATATAAAGTGTGTGCTTTGGAAAATTATTTAATTATATTTATGCTTAATGCACTTTTCTGTATGTGTATTATATAATAATTCAAAATACTTTAGTTAATAACAAAAATTTACAGATATTTTATATCAATAAATTTTTAATTACTTGGAGAATTACATTTGTAGAAATATATATGTCAGAACTGACCCTAAAAGAAATAGAAAACCCAAAAGAATCATAACCATTTAAGCAAAATAAATCTAAATTTTAGTGTTCCTTAAATGGCTTTGTAGGATGTTCTACTATGTATTTAACAAGCAGATAAGTTAAATTCATACAAATTCCTTTATAATAGAGAAAAATAAAAAAGCACTTTGAAAGTATTTTATGAGAATAATAAAACCCTAATTTTGAAACCAAGTCAGGACTAATAAAAAGGAAGGGGATTACATACTTACCCCACTCCTGAACATACAGAATACTTAAAAAAAAGAATTAGAAAATACAGTAAATTTTTAAAAAGATAATATACCATGATAAAGTTGCATTTATTCCAAGAATGCAAGCTTAACCAAATATCAGAAAATGACTGAAGAAGAAAAAAACATATGATTATTGCCATAGTTGCAAATATAACATTTCACACATTCTAAAATTGTATAGCTGAAAATATGTAACAAACTATAAATAATATAGAACTTCTTAACAAAATTCAACAAATAAGACATACAAAAGAATTTTTAAAAAATAAGATAGAGACAGGAATCCTTCATAAAAAGTCAACAATAACATTAGAAATAAAAATAAAATGCTGAAACTATTATTAAAAAGCAATCAAGACACAAATGCCTGATGTTGTCAATTCTTTTAAACAGTTTGTGTATTGGTTCCTACACATTTTAGCTAGGTAGAATAAAATAGAGAGGAGTATAAAAGTAGGAAAATAATAAATAGTGTAAAAATGGGAAAGACAAAAAAAAACCTGTCAATATTTGCAGATGACCAGATTGTTTACATAGAAAATTTCTCCCCAATTATTTTAACATTATTTGAATTAGAAAATTTAGCAAGCTTGGTAAATTAAAAATCAGTAGTCAAAATAAATTGCATTTCTGTATATATAAGAAAATCAGATAAAATACACAATTACAGAAGAATGTTCACAAACCAAAAAAACACATGCAAGAATCACTTTTGCATCTATATACTAACCACGGAATAAAAACACAGTATCATTTGCATTCAGTTTAGAGAAAATGGAAAATTTATAATAAACAACAAAATGTGGAATCTAGATGCTGAAAATTACAAAATGTTGATGAGAGAAATTAAAGAAGGCTTAAATAAATGGAGAGATTTATCATGTCGATAAAATGGAAGACTCAGTAAAGATACTGATTATTCTCAAATTGTTTATAGATTTAATAGAATTCCATTAAAATTTTATGGAGGTATTTTGTAAATATGAACACTTATTCTAAAGTATATGTGGCAAAGTATAGGTCTAGAATAACTAAAATAATCTTGGAAAAGAGGGATAAAATGGAAGTATCAGTCTACTTCACATGAAGCTCTACTCTACTATGTGCCTAAAGAGATCCAGAGACTATGACATTGGTGTAGAAATGAAAACATACAGAAATGACACAAAATAAGAAATTCAATAATAAATCCACGAAAATATGTCTAACTAGATTTTGACTAAGATGCAAAAGTAGTAAAAGAATAGCTTTTTGAATAAATGCTGTGAGAGCAACTGAACACATAGGCCAGAAAGTGAATCTCATGCTTAATACAAAATCTCATGCTTAATACAAAAATAACCCCAAATGAATCATAAGGCTGAATGTAAAGCTATAAAATTTTGTTGAAGCTACTCATATATAAACATATGGACCTTTGTATTTTATAGTAGCCAGAGTTTTCCTGAAACATAGAACCAATAGAGGTGAAGGGCAGAAGAAGAGAAATGGAGAGAGACAGAGATTTACTTTAAGGAATTAGCTTACCTGATTGTGGAGACCAGCAAGTCCAAGATCTGCAGGACAAGTCCACAGGCTGCAGGCATGAGTTGTAGCTTGAGGTCCAAGGTAGTGTGCTGTCTTGAGTAGCCTCCTCTGAGGGGAGACCAGTTTTTTTACTTAAGGTCGTCAACTAATCAGTTGATGATGGCCACACACCTTATGGACAGTAATCTTCTTTACTCAAAATCTATTGATTAAATGTGAATGTCTTAGAAAAAAAAATAAACCACACATGCCTTCACAGCAACTTCATACACATTTGACCAAATATCTGGGTACTGTGACCTAGCCAGGTTGACACATAATATAAACCACTACAATTTCTCTCCTAACATTTAATTTAGATGTCCAGACTAATGATGCTACATACACACACGAAAAAAGTTGTACAGCTTTATACTCACCTCATGCACGGGCTTTCTATGCATTTCCGGGAAGGCTTCCATGCAGGTCTAAAGTGACTGGAAGTGGCAAGGAAGGACCACTCACTTGAGAGGCATCATGTTGGGAAATCATGCTGGGGGTGCAGATTCTCACACACGGGCCAGGCAAGGGGATGTATGATTTGAAACGTCAATGTCAAAGAGGAGAACATGTGGTCTTTTTAAATTGCTTGTCCAGATGTAGGGAGTAGGGAGAAAGAGATGTGGTGGGGTCTGAAAATTGTCAGCATTTGAACATCAAAAATGGAGCCATCCGCTTCATTACAAATTTGTAGAAAAAAAAAACAGGAGAAAAAAATCATTAAGATTGAGAGCTCAGGAAGAGTTTTTAGACTTGATACCAAAATCGTGATCCATAACAAGAAAAACTGATAAATTGGACTGCATACAATTAAAAACCTTTGCTCCTCTTAGCCCTGATAACAGAATAAAAGGATGAGCTATAACTGGGAGAAAAACATTGCAAACCACATATCTGACAGAGGATTAGTTTTGAAAATATATAAACTCTCTCAAAACTCAAGAGTAAAGCCAAAAATCCAACTATAAAATAGGTAGGAGATGTCAAGAGACATTTCAGTGGAGAGACGATGCAGATGATAATTAAGGGCATGAAAAGATGTTCAACTCTCTTAGCTAAAACCACACCAGGACATCCCTATATTCCTATCAGAATGGCTAAAATACAAAATGATGCCAGCAGCAAATGCTGGTGAGGGTGCAGAGATACTGGAATCACTCATACTTTGCTACTAAGAATGGAAAACGGTGCAATCGTTAGAAAAGTTTTGACCGTTTCTTATAAAATTAAACAGGCAACTATTATAACCCCAGAGGTTTATATACTATATGATTCTATTTATATAATATTCTTGAAATTACTAAATTATAAAAATGGAAGGACATGTTAGTGGTTGGCCAAGGTTATGAGTTAGACGTAGCGGCAAAATGGTGACACGTGGATACTTTATGGTGAAGTATCTTGACTCCTATTTATTTGGATTTTATCAAGATCAATATCCTGGTTGTAATATCACATTATAGTTTTGTGTAGAATGTTCCCATCAGGGATAATTTGGCAAAAACCACATGGAATCTTTATTATTTCATACAATAGCATGTGATTCCATAATCATCTCAATATAAAATGTTTAATTAAAAGAAGTACATTTACAGTAGCTAAAAATACTGTCTTAGACAAAGTTCAAAATCTTGATGGAAAAAAATAAAATATTACTCAAAATTTCGAAGTAGAACATGTGGACAGATATGTCATGTTTTAAACGGGAAGACTCAATATTACAAAGATTGGATACAAAATTATTTCCAATATGACTTTAATAGAGTTATCTTTATGAGATCTGACAAGGTGATTCTCAAATATGTATGAAATGCAAAAGGTAAACCATTTATTTCTCAAGATAAGAAAATATTTGGAAGAATTTACCTCTGCCATTTACCAATTAATAGATACAGATGTTCCTATTTTTAAGCTTAATGATAGGGACACAAGAATTTTTTTCATTATTGTTCCTTAAGTTATGCTTACATTATATATTTTCATATATAAAAATGTATTACACAATAATATTTAAGCATATAACAAAATAAAACTACTCTACATAAACATGCATGCACATACATAACTACATTATGCACACATATATGAAAATAAATACCTCTGTATGTGAGGATTTCTTGTGAATTTATTTTTGTTTGTACTTTCTATTTTTCTTCAGAAAATGTGTGTTAGTTGTGTAGTAAATGAATACTTCGTATTGAAAGAAGTTAAAATTAGAAATTCCTGTAATTGCTTTGAGAGAAATGCCAAATTCTCTGCTTTGCCTGGGTCTCAAAGTGTAATTCCATCTCTCTTTTAATGTGTTTATTTTTCTGCTTGTAAGCATTTAGACTACTCACAGCAGTGTCATTGAGTGACAAACTTTGTAGCTGCTCCTCACCACTGTTGAGGGACAAGATTGCTGGGGCTTGCCTTGCCTACGGTCACATAGCAGATCTGTGTTCTAAGGAGAATGGAAACTCCAGTTCTTAATTTGACATGCATCTTTTTCCTAAAGCACCACTGCTTATTTTAGGAAGTAAGTTATGTATTTAGGAGAAAACCAAACTTCCCGTTAGTCCCCAGAGAATTGTAAAAAGAGATTTCAAAAGGGAGGAAGCAAGGCTAGTGAAGAGTCTCTTAAAAATGATGTGGGAAGGCCATAGAGGAGGAAGAACTTAAGTATGTCCTCATTAAAACAGCTATGAACTTTTTGAACCCTTAAGCTAGTCATGAGCCCTCACCGTGGACTTGACTTCTTCCTCACCATGGCAACTAGATCATCCACATTCCTCACTTCTGAAGAAGCCAATTGGGTTTAACAAGCTTTAGTCCCTCATCTTCACATTAACCCAACTAATCCCAATTAACCTTATTTTAATCCTTGTTTTGCATAGAAGACCTACACAAAACTATACTTTTAACCTTTCACCCTTATAACTCTGCCCCCTTTTCCTTGGAACATGATTCAGATTCCTACTTAAATCCATGTTTCCAAATTACAATTCTACTTGCCTAAATAAATGCTTGTTTGTTTAAAGTTTTAGTGAATTCTTTCTTGGTTAACAGAACCCTTCAAGGTCCAATGTCCTATTGTGAAATGCTGTTCAGCTCATAGAGGCATCTGCTCTTCATCCTGTCCCAGGGAACACTCCCAGCCCTGCCCTTGCCTGCAATTCAGGTTTGTACTCTTCTCCAAGTTTCTCCAGAACCCTCACTTGAAGCATCTTTGAAGAATTTTCTGGTGGTTATCACTAACATAGAGCAAAGATATATTAGAGGAGTAAAGTCCTCGCTACCCTTCTGAACATAACACCATATTTATCCCCTATCTCTGCTGCAAGGAGTTGGTAACTCAGCTCAACTCTCTTCTTTCTTCACCCATTCTGCCATTCCCCTTATCCATCCCAAGCACATCGCTGAATTCATTGTTTCTTTTTATTTGGGGGCAGGGCATAATTAAACTCCTTCTGTTTATTGAATTTAATTTATTCTTCAGCTTATTTATTCAGTTTATTTATTCAATATAGTAAGACAGTGTAGACTTACCATCTGAGTAATTATTAGCATGTAGATGATTATAATTTTCTATTGCAAATACTTAGCATTTTGTAAATTCCAGCTTTTAAGGTATGGCAATTGAGGGGCGCCTGGGTGGCTCAGTCAGTTAAGTGTCCAACTTTAGCTCAGGTCATGATCTCACAGTTTGTGGGTTTGAGCCCTGCATCAGGCTCTGTGCTGACCCCTACCTCAGAGCCTTGAGCCTGCTTCAGATTCTGTGTCTCTTTCTCTCTCTGCCCCTCCCCTGTTCATTCTCTGTCTTTTTCTGTCTTTCAAAAATAAATAAATGTAAAAAAAATTAAAAATATAAAGTATGGCACCTGATATTGATTTAAATAAAGCCATCTTTAAAAATTCTCTATACATTTTCCCACACAACTATATATACATATTTTTAAATTTTACATTATGTAATACAGTAATTCATATTATTTTATTAGGAACATTTGTTTTCTTAAGTACTTTTTTGTGTTATTATTTTTTTTCCTTTATTGAAGTCACCACTATCATTTCAGTTAGTGGTTATTTAGAAATGAATTTAGTTCCGAATTATGCTGAGAAATCTTCCATTGTTATTTCACTTTATCTTTGAGTACATTCCATCCTAGCTTGCTCGGGGGAAAATCAAACTGGGGCTCCAATCACCAGAGGCAGCCCTAAAATTATGAACAAACAATAAAATTGTCATTTCTGATTCCCATCAACATCGTGCAGCTGTGTAGATAAATAAATCATATGGGGTAAATGTTTCCGTTCCATCTATTTGGAGTATACCCTTATAGACTATCCTTACTATGCAAAAATAGTTATTGCTGTCTTATATCTTCATTTTCATCAACATCATCATCATCATCATCATCATCATCATCATCATCATATCTTATTCAGATGAGTTGATTAGAAAAACTCTAATGAGTTACAGGATTTGATATCATGCAAATGTACTTTTTCACTAGTTGATGAGTTTATTCTCATCTTTCGCTTAAGAATACAAACTCATAACAAGGGTGAATCAAGCCAATGCATATGTAATGATGTAGAAATAGTTCCATTCTATGTATGTGTGTATGTGTGCCTGCAGTTGTCTTGTTTTTTTTTCTATAAGTCTCTTTTCAATAAAATTTGCTGTGAGCTTTTTCTACTTGTAGACCAAAAAAAAAAAAAAACCAAACCCAAAATTTGCAGGCTGATTATTGAAAAATCTTGACATTGTTTGAATTTTGATTTAAAATGACACTTGGGATGGATTTTGGAGAAATAATTTAAGAAACATTTTATGTCTATGTAATCATCAAATTCGGTAAGAATTTCCATTTGGCATGTTAAAGAACTAATACTCCATCAGTATAAACAGACTGTAGCATATCTCATACCTTGAAGTCGTAAGAATAATTGAAAATCCTTTGAATACAAAAAATCTTCTTATTAAAAGTATTAATGTTACATATACTGCATGCAGATAAAATTTACATCAAAGCACTTCACAACTGAGATAGTAGAGAGTCTGAATTAAATATATGGAGGAAGTTATCTTAAATAATAATCATTTCAAAGTAATAACCTGTCTAAGAATGACAACTGTGTGCTTTTGCATTAGGTATTCAGCAAGTAGTTCGCCTGTCAAAACTGCCAATGCTGACTGATAAATGTTCAAAAGACTCTACTGGAATATTGACAAACCCTCAACTTGTGTGTATTATGGAGATAAGAAGACTAAATTTATATTTACTCGAGCTCATAGCCCAGCCTTGAACTTCACAAAACAGAAAAGTTGTGTTAATAATTTCTCAGGATGATGAGTATGATGTGTGTGGACATGCTCATAAACACACACGTGGCACATGCAGATACCACTCCATCACAAAACACGCGGCGTTGTATTAGTCAGGGTTCTAACGGATAAGCAGAAGCTGCAGGGTATTTGCATTAACAGATTTATTGTGGGGGGTGAACTTATGAGATTGTAGGGGCTGGAGAAGCAAGTCTGAAATCTAAAGGGCAGGCATCCAGGAAGGGCGGGCAGGAACACTTAGACCCAAGAATGGAAGCTGCTATCCATAGGTCAGATTTCTTAAGAAAACTGCAGTTTTGCTTGTAACTGATTGAATCAGGCCCATGCCATTTATTTAAAATAATCTCCCTTACCCGAAGTCAACTGATTATTTAATCATATCTACAAAATTTCTAGATTAGCATTTGATGAAATCACTGGGTTTTGAAACATAAAACCAACTATTACATACGTAGTTCAATCACATGGGTGTATCTTGCTGCCCCCTGAACACTGTCATAAATTCAAATATTTAAGGTAATCTCATTATAAACACATCCTCGTGTTGGCTTCAAATGCTAAATGTGTGAGTATGCTGGCCATTTAAAATTTTATTAGTGTCCAGTGAATACCACATTCTCTGCATTAAAAGCATGACCATCCAAACTCTTGAATTTCCTCAATTTCCTTGTTGTACAGAGAGAATCCTTAATGTTATTTACAGTATTATTTTCACACTGTGTTCATAAACCACTAAGTTTAAACAGTGATGTCTTTTCAGTTTATCTCCCGTGGTCTGTAAATTTTACCAACATGCTTTGCACATGGCTCTACTCTGATGTGTTTAAAACATTATTAAATATAATAATTAATTATTAACTAGCCAATGAAATAGCTTATATCTTTTTTAAGTTTATTTTGAGAGATAGAGCATGAGCATGGGAAGGAAGGAACAGGCAGAGAGAGAGAGAATCCTAAGCAAGCTCCATTCTGTCAGTGCAGAGCCCAACAAGATGCTCAATCTCACAAACTGTGAGGTCTTAACTTGAGCCAAAATCAAGAGTCAAGGACTTAACCCACTGAGCCACCTAGGCTCTCCTGAGGTAGTTGTATATTATTTGCCTTAATATAAACAGATTATTGTGCATTCTAAAATCTCACTCTAAAGTGACACTTAGGTCTCCATTTCTTCATTTGTTCATTTATTTTTTAAAAAAAACATTCATTAGACAAGGAAACATGAAAGATTTCAGTGAGAGAATTATTAAAGTAATGAGATCATAGTTAGATACAGAATTTATTAAGTTTAGATTTATTTAGATTTATTAATTTACAGGATTTATTAAGTTTAGAAACAGAAGGTGGTAAGATGAGAGAAAAGTAATGTATCATAGTATTCAAGAGTAAATTCAGAAGTACTTTGCTTTGAATTACCAATATGCTACCTCATAACTGGTTTTGAGCAAGTTCTATAACATATTTGTGCCTCTATTTTTTCATCTGTGAATGGGCTTAGTGATACCTGCCAACCATTATTCAATAAATGCTTAATAGAGCAGGATATGAGAGTGGGGTACTACTGCATTCATTGGATACATAATAGTAAATGAATGGATAATGGATACACTGTTTTACATGGAGCTCTTATTTCACTCCACAGGGTTTATACCTAAGGAAATAATGTCTGTAATGTATTCAGTATCATGCCTGACATGCAGAAAATAACCAAAGAATGGAAATTCTTATTATTATTATAATTATATTTAGTAGCAGTGGTATCATGTATTCAGTAGTCAGGGTAAACAGAAAACAGTCCAGAAAAACAGAACCAAAAGGGGATATATACTTATACACAAAGATATTTATTATGAAGTATTGGCTCACATGGTTATGGAGACTGAGAATTGCATGATCCGTCATCTGTGAGCTGGAGATCCAAGAGAGCTGATGGTATCATTTGAAAGGCTGAGAGCCAGAGAGTCAATGGTACAACAGCTAGTCTGAATCTGAAGGCTGAAAACCAGGAACACCAAGGGCAGAAGATTGATGCTATAGCTCACACAGTTAGGCAAAGAGTGAATTCAACCTTCCTTCACATTTTTGTTCCACTTAGATCCTGATTTGATTGATGCCCACCCACACTGAGGAGGACCATCTGCTTTATTCAGTCCTCTGATTCAAATGCTAATCTCTTCCAGAATCACCTTCAGAGACATGTTAGGAAAAATTGTTTAATCAACTACCTGGGCATCTCCTGGCTCAGTTAAGTTGGCATATAAAATTAACCAACCCAATATATTTATGAAATTATTGCACAGGTTAGCTATAGATAAGTTGTCAGAGTGAAATACAGAAAATGGTAATGCAGTCTTGAAATTTTATTGAGGTATCATTCAGTTAGAAGATTTCAAAGAATGTGAGACTACACTACTAGAAATGTAATATATTGGATCTTAATTTATTAACTAGTCATGATAGACAATGGAATCCATAGGAAGAGTTTAGGAAAGTGTCTAATTAAAAGCAATGGTAAATATACTTAGAGAATAAACACCAGAGACCTTCCAGTCACAGGATCAATTAAAAAAATCAGTAATACTTGTGATAATGTGGAAATTCTAGGCTCTGAAAAAGAACAAGAGAGAATCAATTTAAATATTAAAAAGTAGGAAATAATTTATCATTATTTATAGGTCACGCACATATTCATTGAACAAGTGTTTCCTAAGGATATGTCATGTCTTTAGGAGCACCTAAATATTTTCCTGAGACAATGACACTCATGAATAGAATTAAAAATTAACAAAAATTATTTTGGGAAAGAGGAGGACAAAGTACATTTCAACAAAGAACAAAGGTAAAAGAAACAGAGAAAATAGAATGTATAAAGCCATAGGAGTATTTGTAACATAATATTTTTTGTGTTCATTGTATTTGGAAGATAATTCTCCCAGATTGCTTGCAGTTTTGAACAGTTACTTTTGTAAGTACTGAGAGCTTTTGTTTTGGACTATTTCTTCTAGGATGTTTGTACAGCAAAATGTCTTGGAAGATGGAAATAGTATCCCCTTCCTGAACAGAAGATAGGTCTGTTTGCTATTACATATAATAAAGATAATATCTCCCTTTGGGACAAATTTTGGATAAATTTACTTGCAGCCAACTACAAAATAAAAAAAAAAAACAGAAAAGGAACTTCCTTAGATTCAGGTTCCTCAACTTGTTTTAGCTTGTTCGGGCTCCTATAACAAAATATTACAGACTGGATGTATTAAACAACAAGGATTTATTTCTCACAGTTCTCTTAGTTGGGAATCCCAAGATCAAGGTGCCACCAAGGAAGGTCATCCCCAAACCTCCTCTCTTTGCTTATAGGCACCTTCATCTCTATGTGTGTTTTCATGATGTCTTCTTTGTGTACATGCAGAGAGAGAGAGAGAGAGAGAGAGAGAGAGACAGAGAATATGAATTCTGGTGTCTCTTATTATAAGAACACTAATATTTTTTGATTAGGTAGGGCCCCATCTTAAAGACTTCATTTAACCTTAATTACTTTCTCAGATGTCCTATGTCCAATTATAGTAATATGGAGAGTTATGGCTTCAACATATGTATTGATAAGGGGTAGGGGGACCCAAACATTCAGTGGATAACAGCTATGATGCAAACCACATGTACAGCATCTGCCTGGGCTGATCTGTGGGCTGCGTTGAAGTGGGAGGAGAACCAACACACCCATTAGGTTTATTCTACTTTCTGTGCTGTGAGAATAAAGTTCTGGTCTCTTACCCAAAGAGTCTCATCTTCTGTCTACATCTGTTAAATTCTAACCAGCTAACTGTGCAAGTAAGATAAAATCTCAGACTTTTCATGGTTCTTGACTCCTGGCAGAAGCAGCTTTATCTGTCACACTAAGATTCTAAACAAACAGAGCCCAGATTTATAAATACAGAGAGAACAAATTTACTAATACGTTTATTGAATTGTCACTCCAAATTAACCCTCTTTGTAATACCCCTGTAAACTGCCTCTTAGGGAAGGAGCTGCACGTTGCACCTTTGTCAAAGCATGAACTATATCATTTTGAAAACATACTAAACTCACAAAGTACTCGTGTCTGGATTTTACTGAATATATGGCCAGCTGCATTGGAGTGATTAAGTCTGTCCTAAAGCCAGTGAACATCACAAACATCAGTCCATTGTCTTAATTTTCTGCTCTGAAATATGTGCTTATTTGAATAAGACCGAGACATGTCAGGCAGGGAAGGCAAATCAAAACCTATCAAAAAGGAGGATTAATTATTTCTCATAGTACCTGATAGTAAATATCTGATTATACACACAGACACACAGACACACAGACACACAGACACACACACACACACACACACACACACACACACAAATATAAAATATGCCAGATATGTTGGTATCTATCTCTGGTTAAAGGTATAGATATCAGGTATAAACTTAGATATATGTATATCTGATACCCAGTTATAAAGAGGCCCTCCAGAATATCAGGGCTCATTTAATCACTACCTTGGCATGTTGGTTAGTAGTGAAAGCAGTTATTTAAACTTTGATGAGCACAATCTAATTGAGGACCCATGAAAATATTCCATCCCTGCAAATATGACCACTCATGAACTATTTGAACAAATAATAACATGACGTAGAGAAGAAAAACTGATATGCACAGGTGAGTTAATCTTTTTATCCACTTATTGAAAACCTCCTTTGTAACTTAGACTTATGTTAGAAAAAAAAAATTACATGGATCTAAAACTTATCACAATGCAAGCCCACTCTGAGAGATCTGTCCGTGTAACTCTTTCTCAGAACTCCTTGTTACCTATCCTCATATATGTTTTTTTTCAAGTCCTTGAACATCTCCCAATTAGTCATCACTCACAAATGAGATTGTATCTCCTTCCAGGAATCTCCACCAGAAATCTCCTTTCTGGGAAGAGAGATGCTTCTTCTAGGAAAAATAAACCGTAAAACCTACGTCCAGTTCTCTCTCTTTGAAGAATTTCCTTCCCTGGGTCCCGTGTGCCTGGAGCTGTAATGCCACAGCAGTCTCCTTCCAGTACACTGTTTGCTAACCTGGCTCGCTCCTTTCTCCTTATTGAATTAGTCACAGGGAAGTTCCCATGAGAATGAGATGAGGCTTGGGAAAGTGGACAGAGAATTGAGACCAGATGCATTGAGAGTATAGTTCACATTCAAGTACAATTTGCCAAGCCTTAGGTTCCCACAAGAAGCAAGTCCTCCAGATGCCAATTTCACCTGATGATAGTGGGCTACTGGTCATTCTTGAGTTAACTAGGGCCAACAATTCCAATAACATCCAATTAATTATTGGCATCTTAGGTCACTTGGTCACCTAGTATCCAAGCATATAGTTTCTAGTAGAGACTAAAAAGTAAATCAAGCCTGTTTTCTGAAAGGAGAGTGGTATTGAGAGTATTTAACAACTGGTTAAATGGTTAAATACACTGAGAGTATTTAGCAAATGGTTTAGAACCAAATGTTTTGTCCCAAACCTAAAGGGACCTTATACATCATTGTGCATCTTTCTTAGGTCTAATGAGTATGTTTCACTTTAGAGAGGATTTTCTAAATACTCTGGAACATCAGAAACACAGAAAGTTTACAGAGTTGTCAGGTCTATTTGCTCATCGGATTTATTTTATATGTTACGTCATAACATATAAGTCATATTATGTCATATAAGTCATAATATAAGTCAACTGAAACTTCCTATTTATTAGATTCTATTATGACATTGTTCATATAGTAGACCAGGGATAGGCAATATTTTTTCTCTAAAGTATCAGAGAATAAATATCTTAGAGTTTGTGGGTCACTTTTAGTTTCTTTCACATGGTTGTGTGCGTGTGTGTGTGTGTGTGTGTGTTTACAACCCTTTACAAATATGATAACCATACTTAACTCACAGGCCCTACAAAAACAGGTGGTAGGCTGAATTTGGCTAATAGGCCATAGTTTACCAATCCCTTCAATAGCCCGATTTCATTTCCTTTGAGATTTGGGGATGATCAGGTCTCTGCAAAATTGAATTATTGCATGGATCACTACAGTTGATTTAGCTCTAAAGCATAAGAACAAAGATACAATGCTATCTCTGTTGACTGAATGCAAACTACTGGTATTCTTTCCCTTGTGGTAATAGAAACAAATGTAACAGAGACAAAGGCCTTTGCTGATTTCCTACCAGAAAAACACAACAGAAAAAATAGACACTATTGCAATTAGCTTTTGTTTACATTCTTAATAACCAACTGTCATTCTCCAGGATACATCTGTCTTCTGTACAAAAAAGACGTAAGTGAGGAAAGTGATAGGAATCATGTCCTTGCTATCTTTCAAATCTTTGATGCCAGTCTTACACTCTGTACCCCCCCACCCCAAGTATTACTTTTGATTTATTATTTTGGAAGGAAAGAAGAATTCCAGGGATTCCTAATTGACACTTCTCTCCCAACATCTCCAGTTCTGTAGGGATTCTGATCATTGTTGATTCTATCCATTTATCCTCAGACATCCAAAAGGCCACATTATCTTTGTGGTCCACAGTGATATTGTGGATCCTCCAAAATTAGTTCAGAATCAGTATTCAATCACCTTCAAATAGTTTGGGCATTTTACTTAGTACACAGTAAATCTGGAAAATAGCTACAAAAGAAGGATAGGAAAGAAATCTATAGTATGTTTTTATTATATGAACAGTTTCCTTACTCTGAGCACTTTAACAGACTTGGATTTTATGATCTGATACAAGTTTGTTAATTGGGTACCTGGGCATGGCTATTGTGGTGGCTCTGATTGGTACACATGAAATATGTCCAGGAACTTCCTGAGTACCCATAAAATTTATTGCTAAGGATATCATGATCAATAAGTAACCACCAAGATTGATCTGGTTCAAGCCGTTCTGGTGCTGAGTAGAGTAAATAAATATATATTCATCCTATAAATTTGAGTTCTTCTTGAATGCTTCCAGCATCACTGTCGAAAATAAACATCCATTCATTAGCAATATCTCCCAATACTCCCTTGACCTACAGAAATTAGCCACTATACACTTCTCAACAATTCTCTTCTTACCCCATTTATATATTTCTGAAAATCATGGTGAAAATACTTTCTCATGGACTTTTATCATGAGGTAGGAGTGGGCGTGCATGTAGATTGACCCACAAATATCTCAAATTATTTCCCCTCCCTGATTCAGTATCATAAAAATACCTTCCCACACCTATTCTCCAGATTTATGTTGATACAATTTAGCAAAATCCTGTAATATTTTGATTAGTAACCCTGTCTTGTAGTTTTAACTTGGTAATTGATCTCCTGAAACATACTGAGATCTAATTAACATTATAGGTTGAAAGCCAATGAGCACTGTACTGGGAGAGACAAATGAGGCAAAATTACTTTGTTCAGCAAGGTAACTGTCTCATGGAAATGCATAATGGAATCTTTAAGCAAGGAAGGCATGGCCTCTGCAGGTTGAAGAGAAGGTTGCTGATTCTCATGGATGGAAGTGTCTGTGGGATTGCTACTTAGTATCCTGCTAGTCTGCAGCTGAGCCCAGAATAACGTTGCTGGAGTTATAATTATGTGAACACTGCATATTTATTTAGCCAGAATTATGGAATACATATTCTAGAAGGATGAGAGAAGAATGTAAGAAAAGTCAACCTCCATTTTTTCCTGGTGTAAATTTAATAATATCTGCATCTGAAATGTGAAAAATAATATGATAATATTATAAGCATGGTTATTAGAAATAAGGAGAAAATACAAGAGGAAACAGCTAAAAGAGTTGAAATTGGTAGTCCCTGAGAATAGAAATCCAGGGTAAGGCAGATAACCATTGATTTGAGTTTAAGTGTTGTGATACTATTTGACTACTTAAAACCAGGTATGTGTGCCATATTAACACAAATTAAAAACATATGTGTGTATGTGTGTGCGTGTGTAAATACATTAATTTTCTAGGGCTGCTTAACAAAATACCACAGACTAGGTTCTGCCAAACAGCATAATTTTATTTCCCTACAGTTTTGAAGGTGGAAGTCTAAGATCAGAGTATTGGCAGATTTAGAGTCTCCTGAGGTTTCTCTCCTTGGTTTGAACAAGGCACCCTCTCCTTACCTTCTCAGTCTTTTCTTTCCATGATGGTTTTCTGTACGTCTAATTTTCCTCCTCTTGTAAGGACAACAGTCAGATTGGATTAGGGGTTACCCTAATGTCATCTTTTTAATTTAATTAACCTCTTTAAAGGTAAAGTACAATCTCTAAAATACAGCCATATTCTGAAGAATTTGGAGGTCCCCGGGCTTCAATACATGAATTTTGAGAGACACTGCAGTCTGTAACACAATATATTACATAATGATAACATATATAAGTATATTATGTATGAGGATAGGTATATATTTCTCCTCCCTCTACCTGTCTTTATTTCTAATGCTGAGAGAGAGAGAAAGAAGCTGTAAATCATGGCAGCCTTCAATGCCAATCCCAATTTTGCCATGGTTTTAAGAAAGTTATCTAATTTTCAAATATTTGTTTTTTGTCCATAAATACAGGTTTTGGTGGGTTATATAACATGCCTTTTCTGAAGTTCCTGGCCCCAGTAACCATGCATAGGACGCTCTCTGGCACTCCCTGGACTTTGGACAAGCTGTTAATATGTGTGTATTCATGCTCCCACGCATTCAACATTTATTGCATATTAATTATATTCAGGCACTTTTCTTAGGAAGAGTATATGAATATAAAGTATTGCTAAGTCTTCAGTAATTTATATTTAATGAAGGAAACACAAATGTAAACAAACAGTGAAACAAATTTGTGATTGCTTGGAGGGAAACCTTCACAACACACCAAGAACGTGTAAAAATGCAGAAGGTAAATTCTACCCGTTGGGATGGGGAGAAAAGACAGACTCCATAAAAGCTTTATAACAGAGATGATGTGGAACTTGGTGCTTCATCGTTAAATAAGAGTTCACACGGGGCAGCTGGGTGGTTTAGTCAGGTAAGCCTCAGACGTCAGCTCAGGTCCTGATCTCAGGGTTCCTGGGTTCGGGCTGTGATGTCACCTCAGAGCCTGGAGCCTGTTTTAATTCTGTGTCTCCCACTTTCTCTCGGCCCCTCACGTGCTTGTACTCTGTCTTTCTCTGTCTCTCAAAAATAAACAAATGTTAAACAAATTAACTCAAAATTAACAAAAGACCTAAATGTAAGAACTAAAACTATTAAACTCTTAGAAAAAAGGGTAGGGGAAATTAAAAAAAAAAAAAAGAATAAATAAATAAATAAATAAATAAATAAATAAATAAATAAGAGTTTACAATGGAAAAGAATTGCATTCTTTGTAGTACAAAACTGCAAACCCAAACAAAAGAGGACTGATAAGCATGGCCCAGTCAGAAAAATGAAAGGAATGGATTTTACTGGAATAGAGGGCCCAGGGGGGCTGTCAAGAGATGACACTGTACCAAGTACATTTTCTTGGTCTTATTTTATTCAGTACTGATAACATCACCACGAATAAGTACTGTTAATTTCTCCATGTTATGAATGAGAAAAATAAGTTTATAAAGGTGAAATTCATTGCTCAGCATCACCCTTATAACAAGGCCCCCAACTGATTCCAAGCACCTTATTTTTTTTTTTCTTCCTTAGGTCAAGTTCATTGTGCTTACTAACTGATTTGGTACTGATTAGAACTTAATGGGTCACCTTCCTAATACATTATGAGGCCAGCGTGATATAAGTGAAACATCCTTCGCATCTAAGATTATTCATCTTTTCTGGAAACATCTGTTAATATGGATAGCTGTCAAAATATTTAAAAGTTTCATGCACACAAGAAGCCAACCAAACGAGACCCATAAAACTTGGTTGCCTTCATTAAGGACCATTTATTATGTTAACAGGTTGTGCTGTTGACAATGAAAATAACTGTTAGTTAGTCTCTAAATGTTGTGCCTATACTATGGCTTATAGGAACGTTCAAATTCCCTGTTCTTTATGTCTCTTTCTGAGCTATATAGACAGAATCTGACTGTCCTGAATTTTTATCTCTCCCGAGACAAATACACACAATGTATGCCTATTTTATTTATCTCTGTATTCCCTGAGATTCAGGACCTGTGTAGAAGCATGACAACTCCATATCAGGGCCACCAGAATTTCATCTCTACAGAGGGCACCATCCAATTTCAGTGGTGCAAAGGCAGCGAGGTGAGGGTTCCACTGGGAAGGTAATAATAGAACTTATAGGTTGTATAGAGTTTTGCACAAAAGTGCTAAAAATGTCAGCTTCACTATGAAAGCAATTTATTTGTTTTTTTTAATAGTAACCATTTCCCAGTCTTTTTGCAAAAGACAGCAATTTCACCACTTAAAAATAATTTGGAGGAACATGAACAAAATCAGACAAAAGAAGACAATGGCATATGCATTAAGGTCTAAAAGTTTGGAAATTAACCATTAGAATCTCTTTCTCCAATCTCTTAATTATATTTTTAACTTCTATTCCATTGTCATTGTAGAGTAGCTTTGAAGAAGTTCTAGGAGTTTCAGGCTTCAGATTAATAACATTTCAGATAATTAACAGAAGAACAAAGTAGCTTAATAGCTTTGGAGGCATGAGGCCTATAGAAAGAAAAAAAAGAACTTTTTAGTTTAAATTGCCTTGGGGTCACATTAGTATTTAATCAATGTGTGAGGGTTCATGGTAATATGGTAAGGCTAACTCATTCAACAGGCAGAGACTCTGCTTTGGAAATACGTATTTCAATAGCAGATAATGCTTTAAAAGTTTGATAGCAATTTCCAGGAGCTTCCATTATTTCAAAACTAGAGACATGGATTATAACATAGTAAAAATTAGTCCTACTTTAATGAACCTAGAGTAAGAGTCAATTAATTTGGAATCTTAGGCTCTGTAATTGATAATTAAAAAAAAAACAAACTTTAACCACCTAGATATGTAAAACCATGAACTTTAGGTTCGCACAAAAAATGAAATAATACTCGTATTTAAAGCAGCGGACCAACCCTGCCATGCTGTCCCTAAGGGGAAGAAAGTGGATTCCTTTTCAGGTCTTTGCATCAGTACCTTTACAGCCTCAGAAATGACAGTGAGGCCAGCATGCTGATATGCATATAATGCACTCCCTTCTGCTCTCCAAGTGACTTGATGACACTGTAGATTGCTTTGAAACATTTAAAGACCTTTCTTTCCACTCAGCCTTGGGGCCAGCCAGTTGGGGGTTTTACATCCTGTTCTGTCCTCCTCTCTCACATGAGCATTGTGGCCTCTTGTACACTTGAGGGACATACTGTAACTGTAACTACTATGTCCCAAAGCAGTTATTTACTTGTTCACTATAGTGGTTCACTGTTTATCTTCCCCACTGCAATGTAAGCTTCCAGCTAGAAGAAAGCTTTCTCTTTCGTTGTTTGTTTGCCTTCTTGTTTGTTTTTGTACTGATGAATTGTCAGTACCTGGGAGAAATCCTAGTATATAGTAGGTACTCAATCCATTTTTATAGAACAAGTAACTGTTTAAATAAGTAAATGGATTTAGATCTTTGTCCCGATATCTTTTACAAAAGTCATGGCCATTGATTATGTCTGTCCTTCCTGGCATGAGCGTAAATATTTTTGTGAAATCTGGGTGTAGGAAATGTCCTTGTTGCACATGGAGCAAATTCTATGTCTTATGAACAGCATCTTAGATCTGATCAGAGCGCCATATAAGAGCTGTCTTACCATCTCTCCAATACTGAAGCCAGTGTTTCTCCCTGACTTTTCTAGTTAGATTCTGTCTGCCTAATGCTTCTCCATGCCGCTAACTGCTTCCACTCACCCTAGCTACCACTCCATATGCACATGCGGGATAAGAATCTGAAACTTCACCTTAATTCCAGACAGGGGCTTGGGACATCTAACACTCTTGCCTGGTCCCTGAGGCTGTTGATCTCCCAACAATCCGGTCTTTCACCTGACATTAAGTGTTACTGCTGCTCAGGATGTTCAACTTCAAGCTTTTTGGTCATTGATGCTTTCCTTACTGGATTAGATCTAAATTCCCACATGCTGGGTTTTCATTCTTAGAGACTGGCTTAGATCCTCTGGAAACACAAGCCGTTTGACACTTCTGGCATTTCCCTACCTATCTACCATGATGACATTAGAAAAAAAAGTTGCATCTGAGGATTCAGAAAAGTCTGTCTTGGATAAAAATAAAATAAGCAGTATCCTATATGGTATGATTTAAAGGATGCAGTAGGAAATGAACTTGATCCTCAAATCTACCCTGTTAAAAACACACCTTGACTAAAATAGTAAATATTACTTACATCGGAGATTAGCATGTATATATGTATACCTCTGTTAGCACAAAATTTTAAGAAGTTAACATATTAAAACTCATCTCTGACCGTGCTATGTTCTTGGTTAGAAATCTTTCTTAAAAGATCAACTGAGTAAATTTAAAGATCTAAATGGCTTTATTTAATGATTCATGATTGGGCAGCATCCCATCTAGCAAATGGAACAAAAGCTGTGGAAAATAGAAACCTTTTGGTCAGAAGAAGGTGGAGCAAGAAAGCTATTCTAGCAAAGAATGGACTGTTTCAGGCCAAGTCAAGTTTTATGGCCAGAACAACTTGTACCTTGTCTTCACCTTTCTTCAGTGATAACTGTAGTCACCCAATTAGACACAAATACCTATGTAAATCATAGTACATTTACACCTTCATATTCTTATCATTATCTAAATTAAATCTGTCCCCAGTCACAAAAAGACCTAACTGTAGCACACATCTATGCCAAGAATTTAGAGTAGTGTTTTATTTCAGTCTAGAAGACTTACTTCCAGAGTATGCTGGAAAGCTAACTGACATGTGGTTTGAACGAATTAATGCAGCAATCCCTGCAAGTGAATCCATGAACTGTGCCACCTTAGAAGGGGTGGTTTGTGACCAACAGGGTAGATCTGTTTGGACATTTCTAACAATCTCTGTCTGTGATCATTTTCCTTAGGCCTCTGAAAGCCTACATGGCTAGTGTGTAATTAGGCAGTGCCTCTTTAGAAAAACAAAAACAAAGTTTATTTATTTATTTTGAGAGAGAGAGGGAGAGAGAGAGAGAGAGAGAGCGAGCGCAGATGAGGGGCAGAGAGAAAGGGAGAGAGAGAGGGCGAGAGAGAGAATCCTAAGCAGGCTCTGCACCATCCCCAGTGTGGAGCCTGACACAGGGCTTAAATCCTTGAACTGAGAGATCATGATCTGAGGCAAAAATCAAGAGTCACATACTTAACCAACTTAAGCCACCCAATTAGGCCATGCCTCTTAAGTTACTTAATTGTGCCCCTAACTGTTTACAACAAACTGAGACACCTTGTTGGTCAATGCCCCTGAATTTACATTATTGAGTTAGAAATGTTCATAATTCAAGATTTCCTTCAAGGAATGGATTGATTTAGGCAAGGTCACTTTCCTTTGGGGGACAGTGGGAGTCTATCAGGCAGATTTCCTTGCTCATGTTGACCAGGAAATTCCAGACTGACTAGTTAAAATTACATTCCTGGGAGAGGTTGAAATTGCAGTAGCTTCAGTATTAAGTCTTGGCTTGGTGAGGTGGGCCTTAGCTAACTGACTCCATTTTGGTTCTGTTATCTCTTTTTTAACGCCTTCAATGACCCTCTGTTGCTCATCAATTGAAGTCCAATCTCTTTAGACACTAGCAAAGCATTCTGCCAATCTGTGCCATTCTCCTGCTCTTCATTTACCAGATACCCTAACCAACCCATAACACTCCCTCTCTCTATATATAAATCAGAGTGTGCTTGCTCTCATTTTTTGCCCCTACTCTCCACTTAGTCTGGCAGACTCTTCGTTCAATCTCTGTGTAAACCTCCAAACTTAGGTAAAATATCGAATTTTGTTTTGTTTTATTTTTAAAATTTTTTAATGTTTTATTTATTTTTGAGAGAGAGAGAAAGAGACAGTGTGAGCAGTGAGCACAGTGTGTCTTTCCTCTGAGAAAGAGGAAGACACAGTATCTGAAGATAGGCTCTAGGCTCTGAGCTAGATATCAGCCCAGAGCCTGACGTGAGGCTCAAACCCACACCGTGAGATCATGACCTGAGCTGAAGCCAGATGCTCAACTGACTGAGCCACCCAGGCACCCCAAAAATATCAAGTTTTGGATTAAAGACTTGGGAGTAAAACTATCTTCATCACTGGGCACTTGGGTGGCTCAGTCAGTTAAGTGTCTACTTTGGCTCATGTCTTGACCTCATGGTTCCTGGGTATGGGCCCTGGGTTGGGCTCTGTGCTGACAGCTCAGAGCCTGGAGCTTGCTTGAGATTTTGTGTCTCCCTCTCTTTGCCCCAATCCTGCTTGTGCTCTGTCTCTCTCTGTCTCTCCAAAATGAATAAATATTAAAAAATTTTTTTAAACCTATCTCTATCCCTTAATACTTGTGTGAGTGTTAGCAAGTATTATTTCACTTGAATTTCTTTTTAAATCTTTATTTATTTAACCAACTGAGCCACCCAGACACCCCCTTTTTAAATCTTTAAATGGATTAAATAATATTTACAGAGTTGGTGCAAAATGAATGATGTAGATAAATATCCACTACCCAACTTCCTAAATATAGCTGAAATTTCAAGTGTTCTTCGCTGCTGCTCTTCATTAAAGTAATATAGAGGAAAAAGCACAGCCTTTGGGTGCAAAAAGTAGTGCCATAATTCTTGGCTCTGCTATGTACCTTCTGTGCGCCTCAGACACGTGCTTACATTGCTAAGTTCATTTTACTTATGTGTGGAAAGTGGGAAGCAGTGCTTTATATTATCTAACTTAACACTCAATGTTTTCTCTCTTTCTTTGAACATTCAAATAGCACTCTGTTCATACATTTCTTACAACTTTGAAAGATTTTCATTGTGAACTTATTATCCTAAATATATTTCACTTTTCTTTAGAGTAGGAACTGAGTCCTTTTTATTTATCTTAATAGTTTTTTCATATATATGTTATAGATCTTTTGGTGTACATATACGTATATAAGATAAGTAATACATCTGTAATTATGAGTAGCCTCTTTCTAGAGTTACTTTATCAGAGTAGGGAAGAGTGTCTAAAGTTCTGGCCAGAAGAGTGAACAAATTAAGTCCTGGTGGAAGGAGAGCAAGGAGGGAAAGAAGGATGGCATTTCCACAAGGGAACTCTGATGGGAGTTTAGAGGCACAGTGTCTTGAAGAAGGACAAAAACAGCACAGGAGAAAAGGGTGGCAAAGCGTAAGATACACGATAGAAAAGGCTACCTTGCTCTTTTGTTGCTCTGAGCGAGCTGAAGCATTAGCCCTTTCTCCCCCTACTCCACCCTCCACCAAAACGCCTCTGCTCTTCTGCTCAATCTCAAGGGGAGAGTTTGTGTCATGGGTTGAGATTCCTCAAAGCAGACCCTGAGACGAGGATTGACAGGTGGGACATTTATTTAGAAAATGTTGATGTTGACAGGGAGTAGGTGAAGCGCGGCAGGGCAGGGTACGAAATGGAAAACCTAAATGAGGTCCCGTTGCAGGCAAAGCCACGCGAAGGGAGGCTTCCGTCTGATCTCACAAGGGATTTCTGAAATGTAAGTTATGCCTCATTGTTCTGATCTCAGGTGAGGGAGATATAAATTCCCAGGTGCTTCTTGATGTCTGTACAACACAGGAAACGGAGGCTCTGGTAGCCTGAGGGCGGTTCTCTGGAAAAGAATTGCTCAGGCTGAATTTTGAAAATAAAAGCACAAAATGTGACCACCTCCTGCTACCACCCCTATATATACAAGGGGAAAAACATCCAAGGCTCTCTGAGCGGAGTACCGACAGTGTCCATGTACCAGCTAAGGCGAGCAGCAGCGGGGGCACCAATACCACTTAAAATCTGTGTGGAAATGCAGAATTCGTAAATGCTTACCTTTGGATCCTCTCATGACTACGCTAAGAATTTGAATGGATACCCTCCATGACCAGAAACACCAAAGAGATGACTACGGAACTTCTAGGAGAAAAGCCTTAGAAATTGAAATAAAGAAATGTTTTATAAAGCCTAGAGAATTCAGATGGTCACTATTTTACTTAGGTGTGAAATCTGGCATTTTATAATCAGCGTTCTGGGATGCTGGGACACTTCATCTGGATTTAGGCGTAGAGCCCTAAGATTCTATTCAATAGGTGACCCCTTCAGTGCATAGATAAGCCATAATGCTTGGTCTGAAATATCAATGCAACTTCCAAAGTTCTTAATATGTTTCAAGGAACAGAGGTCTGGGCACATGTCCACTGCATACACCCAATTCCTATATTCTTTCTCCATTACTTACGTGTGCAGAAGTGGGAGCAAACCATGTTAGTGCCCTCAGCAGTAGAAGGAGCCCTGGTGATTTAACACAAACGGGAATGCTCCAGAGAAACCAAAGTTAGCTGTATTGTGGGTCTTTTCTCCGCACTTTAATTTTGAAGCAGAGCATTAGCCTTGACATTTTTCAGTTGATATGTATTTTTCTAGATATTCTTTGGGGATTTCAAAGTAGGCTAAAAGACTTTTTGAAGGACGGGGAAATGAAGCTTTTGTATTTGTTATTTCCATTGCAGCTATTACTGAGAAAATTAGCTCCATGTCAAGAGAATAGAACAAACAACACGAGATTACTTTCTTGGGTCTCAAACCAGACTTCTGACAATATGTTCTGCTCTGTATCAGGCTGCACCCTCTGAAAGTTTCATTGTTTTAAAATTGTAGTAGCCAAAATTAGTTAGAAAAATAACATAATAACATTAGTTTTCACAAAAATATGTGATGTCAAAGATTTATTAAAGCAGGCAGATCTCAAAATGAGGTAGCTTATAATTCTTGAAAGCTGAATCTTTTCTTGAGAACAAAACTACAAACTTCTTAAAAAAAGCAGTGCCATATATTAGGAAAAAGCCAAGATATACAATTTTCCTGGCACAATTAAACTGAGCTTAAGCAAAGTAAATCCTCTTAACTCCTAAAAATGAGAGATAAGATCATGCAGAACTAAAAAACTTTGCATGTCTTAGCCCTTGGCTAAAAATTCCATATAAATCATATCAATAGGTCCTCATGTGGACTGATCATTTCCAAATCTCCTAAAAGGAAATGGTCTCTCTTTTTATGCTTATGACTTTGGGACACAGTTTCAACACTCAGTTACTTCTGTAACCTTTTTTTCTTAGCAAATTGTTTGGGAAATCACACTTGTCAGATATTAGCAAAGGAAAATATTCTCCTTCACTGTATAGAGATCACAACACAAAGCCATATGGGTAGAGAGATTGCAGAATCCATCTTGTTTCCTCTCCAGATGAGGAGTATATAGGTGTGAAGACATTTTAATTCTTATATTATGAGATTTTCAGGTGCATATACATTTGTAATTGTCATGTTTTCTTGATATACTGACACTCTTCTCTTTATGATATGTCCCTTTTTTTCTCTAGGAGTATTTCTTTCAAGAAACCCAAGTCTGTTTTCTGTGATAATCACTCCAGTTATTTTACAGACTTGATATGTAGAATATATATATATGTAGAATATATATATATGTATCTTATTAACCTATTTGTATCTTTGAATATAACGTCTATTTGTAGATAGAATATAGAAAATTATGCTTTTTATCCAGTCTATTAATCTCTGCTTTTTGATTGAAAGGACTATACCATTCACATTTAATGTAATCATTGATATGGTTGGGTTTACATCTGCCATTCTAGTATTAATTTTGTATAGATCCCCTGTTTTTTAGCTCTCTGTTTTTTCATTACTGCCTCATTTTGGTGTTAAATAAGTATTTCTAAGTGTCCTGTGCTAATTCCTCTGTAGATTTTTTAAACTATATTTTTTAGTTATTTACTTAATGTCTGTTTTATAGATTACAATAAAGACATTCAATCTTTGTTTCTCTATCAGCTCCTTTTGTAGTGTGTTCTTTTGTGTTAAATATTTTTGAGCATCACAGTAGTTTTTCTGTTGATTTAAAGTATTTTTGAATTATTTAACAACAAAGAAAAATATTTGAGAAAATATAGAAATTATAGAGTTTAAAACTGAAGTAGCCAAAAAAGAAAATCCATTAGAAGTGCTTAACAGCAGATATAAGACAGCAGGGAGTAAATCAGTGAATTTGAAGTTTGATCAACAAACATCATATAATCTGAAGAAAAATGAACAGAGCAACATTAAACATAATAAAGACATGTCATGTAAGTCTCATAAAGAAAGAAAAATAAAAATATTTGAAGAAATAATGCCTGTACATTTCACAAATTTGATAAAAAAGGTTAATGTATAGATAGAATCTCAGCAAATCCTATGCAGTATAATTCTGTAGAGAATCATACCTAGGCTTGTTATTACAGAGGTAGCTTTAGACTATGAGTTTGCATATTCTTTGTTAAATTTATTGCTAATTAATTTTTTGATGATACTTTAAATGGAATTATTTTCCTAATTTTGTTTCTGAATTGTTCATTGCTAGTGATTAAAAACAGAAATTTTATGTATTTATATTTTACTTATGGCTTTACTGAACTGACTTACTAATTCTAATAGTGGTGTGTGTGTGTGTGTGTGTGTGTGTGTGTGTGTGCTGCTTGTGTGTATTCCTTAGCATCTTTTGTATATAAGATTATGTCATCTGCAAATAGAAATAGTATTAGTTCTTCCATTCCAATCTGGAGACCTTTTATTTCTTTTTCTTGCCAAACAGCACACCATTTTACTTTAAGTTTTCTACATCTCATGTTTCTCTTTTCATTCTGTTTCTACTTTACTTTTTTCTTTTCCTGAGAGAGAGAGAGAGAAAGAGAGAGAATAGAGGAGATGCAGAGGGAGAGAGAGAATCTTAAGCAGGCTCCATGATCATCATGAGATCATGACCTGAACAGAAACCAAGAATCAGAAGCTTAACTGACTGAGCCACCCAGGCACCCCATTTCCTGTGCTGTTTTCTTTTGCATTTCATAAATATCTTCTAGTGTAAAATTTTAATTATTTAATTATTTTTCTATGCGTTTGGAGTTATCATCTTAGTGCTTGTTCTATGGCTTACCATATACAATTTAACATCAGAATCTACCTTAGATTTATACTAACTCTGTACCCATGCCAATATTGTTATATATATTACATTCATGCATATTAAAAATCTTTAGTTCTTTTATTTCATATTTTGGTTAAATTCCAACTTAAAATTATTTTCTGTACAAATGAATAGGTAAAATCATTTCACCTAGATATAAAAAAAACAACTGTACAAGTGAAGATATGAAGTCATTTCACTTGATAACATCTTTGAAATAATTATAAAATAATTATACATAAAGTAGCTATGAAACAATAATACATTATGATATTCAAAGCCAACATCTAACATAATTTCGCTTGTACTCCAGGGGCACAATCCCACTGAAGGAGAGATCTGAGGCAAGGAAGAAGTATTAGTCTCATTTTTGTCTATATTCAGTTGAGCATTTCATATAAATCATTATAGTCAATTCTGCGCACTTCACTTTCAGAGCAGTAAGTTTAGTAAGTATTACAAAAGAATGGTAAAAATATAAATTATGTCCTATAAAAAGGTGTTCTAGGGACATATATAGAGCTAATATGGAAAAGATCATGATTTCAATAATTTGAATTAATGGCAGCATAGAAGGTAATTTTGGATCTCTAAAGAGATAGAAGTCAAACTAAAGGAGGAAGCTATGGGATCCAAGTTTTAGTTCCAAAAGAGAGAGAGTGTCTTTAGCATATAAAGATAAATATTAGATGAGATCTTTGGTTTTTAGCACTAGAGGTATTTAAGCAAAGATTAATTGAAAAATTAATTAAAATTTGCAGAATAATTAAAGAATCAAAGCAAAAGCTAAACAACCTATCTTTGAAAAACGTTAAAACTAGGGGTGCCTGAGGGACACAGTCAAAGTCCAGCTTCAGCTCAGTTCAGATCTGACAGTTCCTGAGTTTGAACCCCACATTGGGCTGTTTGCTGTCAAGGCAGTGCCTGCATCAGGTCCTCTGTCCCCTCTCTCTACCCATTCCCTGCTCACGCTCCTGTTCTCTCTCTCAAAGATAAATATTTAAAATAAAACTACATTAGAATTAGAAAAGGTGATGAATCTGGGTAGCAGTCCTTTATGGCTGCTTTCCACTTGTGGAAAACTACTCAAGATTCAAAAGCCCTTAAAAAAAGTCTTCTTGGTATTTGATTTACATATTTATGTGAGCACATTTTGGTCACTTTAACTGCCAGTCTCCAAGATGTCAGAGCATGAGGGAAGGCCATTTTCCCAAAGGAAAATTAACAGTTTTATTACAAAATCTCGATGGTAGATACCAAATCAAAAAACAAAACAAAACATTGCATGCCATCTGCAACAGGAGCGTTTCCTAGCGATATTGTAGATATGTCGACCAACAGAATGGTATAGAGATTTTATGTTAGTTCAGTTATTCTCTGTCATATTATTTCATCTGGTCATATTGCTATTGCAGTTTGTTTTTGTCTTTTGTCTTAATTATTGGCAGCAAAACATTACAGATAAAATGTTTAGCATTTTGTTTGAGATCTATTGGAAAGAATGCATTTTTTCCTCCCAAAGCTCCTCTTCTGTGGAAGCAGCTCTACCAAATTATGACTTCTGGTCTTTCCATCCCTTTATCTGATCTTTGAAGGTGGTAGGAGAAATTAGCATGTGCGAGTCAGTTATTTTTCTTCCCTTTCTCTCTACAGAGTGAGCTGCCTGGAGGAAGAAAGCATTCTTCTCTTCTTGCAGTAAGTTTTTCAGAGGCAAGCCGCTGTACTTCTCTGACCTTAACAAAACACAGGTTTTAGATTTTCATAGCCACATCCAAGTTCCAAGAGAAGCAAATGTCAGTTTGTGTCCCTTTATCAAACATGTGGGGTCTTACAGTAAAGTCTTTCAACTTGATCTTGAACTTCACAAGCTCTACTTTCCCTAAGCAGAAGTGGCTGAGATAAATATTTGGCTTTGGGAAAACGTTATCCTATTAAACATTAGAAATATATCAATATTTGCTATGATTAAGTTATATTACAGTTACATGGGAAGTAGACATTTTAAACTGGCAGTGGTGTTATGATTAAATTTTGTGTTCTTCCTCTCAAATTCATATGGTGAAGCCCTAACCCCCATTGTGGCTGTATGTGGAGATGAGGTTTCTGAGGAAGTAGCAAAGTAAGGTTAAACAAGTTGTAAGGTTGAGGCCATGATCTGATAAGATCTGATAAGATTGGATAGGATTAGTATCCTGATAAGAAGAGGCCCTCTCTGGCTCTCTCTGTCTCTGTCTCTTGCTCTCTCTCTATTCCCTTGCACCTGCACCAAGGAAAGGGGAAGTGAAGACATCACTTGAAGAGAAGGCATCATCTGCAAGCCAGGAAGAGAATCTTCACCAGAAACCAACTCAGGTAAACTGTGATTTGGGACTTCTAGTCTCCAGAACTGTGAGCGAATACATTTTTGTTTGTTTGTTTAAGCCATCCAGTCCTTGGTATTTTGTCATGGTAGCTGAACGGGACTACTGCAGTGGGCAAAAGCTTATGCCCCTAGGGGAGGGGCAGCAGGTCTCATCCTCACGACTCAGTGGAGGTTATTAGAGTCTTCAGAGAGACAGAGGGTGTGATTTACTTGATTAGTCAGATTCTGTGACACCTTTTCCAAGATGATGCCTACATAAAATTCTGTTATATTCTTAATGCAATGTTGGGCATATATTCTAAAAAAAATGCCAAACCCAAAACCCTCAAAAATGAAAAAAACAAAGACTTCTATCCAATAGCTTTCAGTGTCTAGAAAATGTTTGAAAAGTTTTCTTCCCCAACCACATAGCAAATTCTAACAGTGAGAATAAAAATTTATAATAAAGAACTTCAGACAAACCAAAGTAAGAAACTCAGGATACATTTTTTTCATCATGTTTTTTTTTAGTGTGTGTGTGTGTGTGTGTGTGTGTGTGTGTTGATGTGAAGTTGAGATGTGTATTATAATTGCTTACAATCACTTTTGACCAGGTAGCAGTTATGATGATTTTGTTACTTGTACGTGGACAGGTTTAGCCATAGCTACATATTCTTCTCTTAAATAAAATTATGTGCAATGTTGTTACAACACGTTAAGTTTGATTGCCATTTAAAATACCTTTAACAAGGGGCGCCTGGTGGCTCAGTCAATTGAGTGTCTGACTTCAGCTCGGGTCATGATCTCACGATTTGTGGGTTTGAGTCCTGCATCAGGCTTTGCACTGACAGTGTGGAGCCTGCTTCAGATTCTCTGTCTCTCTCTCTTTCTGCCCCTCGCCTGCTCACACACTCTCTCTCTCAAAAAAGAATAAACATTAAAAAAGTTTTTAATAAATAAAGTGGGGCACGTGGGTGCCTCAGTCGGTTAAGCATCTGACTTCGGCTCAGGTCATGATCTCACAGTCCATGGGTTTGAGCCCCACATCAGGCTCTGTTTTGAGAGCTTAGACCCTGGAGCCTTCTCAGATTCTCTGTCTCCTTCTCTCTACCCTTCCCCTGCTCTCTCTCTGCTCTGTCTCTCAAAATAAAATAAAGACATTAGAAAACTTTTTTTAAATAAATAAAGTAAAATATCTTTAAAGAATTACTCCATGATATGGCATTAAATGAAAAGTTACTGTGCATTCAGGAAGACATAAAAAGTGATCAGTGGGGAATAAATTTGATACTCGAGGAACATTTACCATTATAGAAATGGCTATAATTCCTTATTTTCTTGCCATCGACAACCAAAGATTCATAGGATCTTAGAAGGAAAGATGCCCTCAAGAAGCTGTTTAATTTCTGTTGTTGCAATTGGTAGTAGAATATTACTCACCACAGTGCAGCTCAGTGAAGTCAGGTCCTGTTACGAAATGCCCAGAATAGATGAAAAGTGAATGTGCCTGTTTTGTGCATCAACTAAGACTATTATTAAAACACTGAGTTGTTATATAATTGGTAGAGTTTTTCTTTCCTTAAAGACGGCATAAATGGTAAAATAATGGTCCATCTTACAATTAATGGCTCAAGATAGATGAAATACAACAAAATGAACCCTATCAAAGCATTGTGTGGTTCAAATGTTACTCTCTTGGTGGTAGTTTGCTATAATGACTAGAACTTTTTTCTAAATCCTTTTGAGAGATAATATTCTTTTTGAAAGGAGTCATGACAGAGCTTTTGCTTATTAAATTTGACACCTACTTAACCATATATATTTCTCATATATGAAAAAATAATCTGCGAACAGTCAGTACATTTTTGCAAGGTTAAGCCAAATACCTGAGGACATGTGCAGTTTTTTCATGTAATTTCTTCATTCAAAAAGATACTTTGGATAATTTCATGTTTGAATTGGTTCCATAAATATAATTGCTACAAAACAGATTGTATGTACTATTGCATTTTCTTTGTCATGCAAGTCTCAATATCTGATCTATATTTGTTGCAGAGCTCATTCAGACATATGTTCATTCGGGTGCATTCTTAGTCACAACCCAGTATACTCTTGGTGGGGTGTTGGGAAACAAAGTTTTACTTGGCACTGAAACGTAATCATGAGGTAGTCCAACTGCTGGTTGCACTGTTAGGAAGATATTGGATCATCTAGAGGGAACTTCTATTTCTATAAAGACGGGAAAACAGATTTTTTTTTATCTGCAACAGAGTGCAGAACCCAGGCCCAACACACACATAGCAAAAGAGACACAAAACAGCTCTCCTAGGGGTGCCCGGGTGGCTCAGTCAGTTAAGTGTCTGACTTTGACTCAGGTCATGATCTCATGGCTCTTGAGTTCAAGCCCTGCTTTGGCTCTGTACTGACAGCATGGAACCTGCTTTAGATTCTCTCTGTCTCTCTGTCTCTCTCTCTCTCCATCTCCCCTCCTCTCTCTCATTCTCTCTCTCTCAAAAATAAATAAAATGTAACAAAAACTTTAAAACAAAGGAAAGAAACCTCTCCTGGAAAGATCTATGGTCTCAATTGTGGTTATGGTATCACAGGTATTTGTATATGTGCAAATTCATCAAATATACACATTAAATATGTGCAGTTCTTTGTATTTCAATTATATATAAATAAGTCTATTCAAAAGGATCTATTATTTCCTTCTGTTTTAATATACAGAGAGCATAAACTGATCATTCTTGTTAAGCTAATGTTATTTTTTTGGTTGTATGGAATATTCTTTATGCCCTCCACTTGAATAAATCTGTTAGAATACAATCTTAGTTGAGATTTGAAATGTCAGTGACTGAGAGTGTACTAAGAAACAGAAGTCTATTTTTGGAGGCCTTTTTCCTTGTTAAACATAAAAAAAAGTAACTTGGCAGTCTGCACAGGCCTTGATTAAATACAGCTCAGATTCAATAAGGAAAGAAAACCTTTACTTGATGAAATTCTTCTATAAAGGTATTTCCTTTCTTGGATTACTAAAGAATTGTGATTTTATTTTTCAGCCGTAGAGTTAGGATGTAATTTGATTCCTTTGGGAACTATTGTGATCCTCTCAGTGAATTCTATAATATCTTCAGAAATTTTATTTCCTTTAAAAACTGAAGGTGAAGCAAAAGAATTAATTAAGGTATTATCATTTATTGCCTGCCTAAGTTTTTAGGGGTAACATTTCTTTTTTGTTTCTATTTTTTTCTTGTTCTCGTGTACTTAATAATTTATTAAAAGAATGCATGGGTTCACTTTTGGAACTACTATTACTATGAAGAAGTCAGTATCATGCATCAGTATCATGACGGTTAACTGAAAATCTGCCGAAGACTGCAAGACTTTGGAAATGGTAGGGCCAGAGTCAAAGAAACTTACGTAACTACAGGATGGCCCTTCAAATCAGACAAAACATCTCTCCCTAGAATATTAGCCTTACCAGGCAAACTCTTTTCTTGTGTGTTTTCACATCTCAGACTAGAAGGGCAGTTCTTTCGCAGCCATCTCCTCCCCAATCTTATCTAGGATATTGTAATATTCAGTGTGTTTCTGTAGCTTGCTATTCTCTGCCTTTTATGATACTTATCCTGTTTATTTATAAATACGTGTCTATTTTTGCATATCAGATTCAGTTGGTAACCTCTGTTTGGACAGGGATTGTGCCCATATTGATTTTCATTTCCTAAGTACCACAACTTAACTTGAAATTGAGTAGGTACTTACTAAATGTATGACTCAAATGAGTAAATTCGTTATCTAATATACCTTGATCTCAAAAGCAAAGAATCATGTCTTATACTTCTTTGTAATTCTTGCTACATTAAGGTGTTTTTCCTTGTTTATTTGGTTTTTACCCAGTGAAAGCTCTAGAATAGGATCAAAATGATAATCCTCTTATTCCTTTAAAACCTTATGAAATGACAGAGTAAACTCATATCTCAACAAAGCAAGGAAGGATACCATGTTGAGAAGTTCCAGAGAGCTAGAAAGCAGGTAATGTTGGAGATATTGAGAAAAAAATTTTCTGGAAAAAAAATCATAAGCAAGAGAAGAATGTGCTTAAGTAGGGAAAGTTTGGGAGACCCCAAAGGCTAGAGGGAGAGCCACTGGAGCCACATGGAGCCACTTTGTTTCAGCAGCCACATGACCTGCCCTTTCTTGGGCTTAGCTGACCAGGGCATTTGGCCAAAGACTAAAGCAGTGAGTTAGACGTTTGGGCTAAGTTGTAAGGTGGTGCTCCAAGGGAGTACTAACCACCTTGAGGGGGGCCTGTCAACACCCAAAAGACCAAATACTACCTTTATCCCCATAACTCTCACCTGCTGCACAGGTATTTTCAAAAACAAAAATAAACAGCCAATAAATCTCTGAGTTATCGCAAAACATCACGGTAGTGAGATACCAAACAAAAGAAGAAGTAACACCTAAGACAACGAGTTTGTAAAGCCAATAGGGCAAATATGCATAGCAAAGTCATAAAAATGCATAAAAATCTTACGTTCAGGCGATCTTGAAAATTTTAAGTCTGTTATAAGAGTCAAACAACTATTCCACGTGGTAGGCAGAATTTCAAAACGTGCTTTCTGCCCGTGGTTTCTCTCTCTAATTTCAGGGACAATGATTATGTTATATTGTATGGCAAAGAGAATTGTCAGGGTAGTTAAGGTTACTAAGCAATTAGTTTTGAGTTAATCAAAAAGATTGTCTAAGAGGCTGCACAATTTGATCATATGAGCCCTTAAATTTTTTTTTCCTGGCTGGAAGGAGGCAGCAGAGCGAGTCAGGGGAATTGCATGTAGCATACCATTGGTAGCTTGAATATGTAGGAGGCTCTGTGGAGAGAACTAGAAAGTTGACTCTGTGGGCTCATACATGCCACCAGTTGATGCCAACAGGGAAACAGGGACTTAAGGCTTATAGCTACAAGCAACTGGATTTTGATAACACTTTAGATGAGCTTTAAAGTGGATTCTTCCTCAGAACTTCCAAATAAGAGTTTACTTGAGTTGGTTTCAGCCTTGTAAGATCCTTAGCATAGAAACTCATTAAGCCAGTTTGGACTTTTGCCCTACAGAACTCTAGGAATAATAAATAGATATTGTTTAAAGGTGCTAAATTTTGGGAAAACAAAACGTAACACACTCCACAAATGTCTTGTCAGTTGGTATTTTGTTAACAAGACTGGTTTTCTTATTATTACCTTTCCTGTTGACATTATAGCCTCTATTCCTTATTAGGCTTATGGAAAATGAGTCTGCATTTCTAAAGGTGAATGTAAATGGATTTGTTATTTTATTAGTTTTTAGTAATTGTCACTAAGTAAACATACTTAGGCACCTCCTGCTAAAATAAATCAATCAAAAATATCTTAGAATGTGAAAATCCACTATTTTTTCCTTGACATCACTATATTTTACTAACTAAATCACTTATGACTATGCCTTTTGGCACAGTAATTTATTCACTTCAAATTAATTTCCTTATTTTTAAGATGATTTCTTCACCTCACTTTACCTCATTAACTGCTAAAAATATTTGCTTTTTGGGGGGTACCTGGGTGGCTCAGTCAGTTGAGCATTCAACTTCGGCTCAGGTCATGACGTCACGGTTTGTGGGTTTGAGCCCAGTATTGGGCTCCATGCTGAGACCTTGGAGTCTGGAGCCCGCTTCAGATTCTGTGTCTCCCTCTCTCTCTGTCCCTCCCTTGTTCATGCTCTGTTTCTCTCTGTCTGAGTAATAAAAACACAAAGAGAAAAAAAGAATACTTGTTCTTTCCTTACTTTGCCCAAGTCCAGCTCCAGCAGGTCCAGGGCTCCCTGAAGGATGGGCGGTGATGGTGTCGGCGAAAGGGAGCAAGAGAGCCTTCGCTTCTCTCTTCAGGCAGGTGTCTCTGCACTGACCTGAGAGTCAGCTGTATTTATTGAAAAACTGTATGGGGAACAAAACAGGAGTGGCAGTTGCCTTAGACAATAATTTCTGATAACAAATTTGTTGGTATGTAAAAATTTCCCAGAACATAGATAGGTGGAAGACTCATGCATAACCGTTATCAATAGTGATTGAAGTCTGGGACTAGATGTTTATCATATAGGATAGGAAGGGATCTTTAGCATTCAAATACAAGGCAAAGTTTTTAGCATAGCAAAGGCAAGAGTTATGTCTTTGTGAGCTGGGGTCAAGAGCCTGTTTTCCAAGGGAAAGAAAAACAGGTTTTCTCAGGAAATGTAACATTTGCTCCTATAAGCACAAAAGAGGAAACTCTTATAACAAGTTTTTTCACAAGGTACACTTCACATATTTTTAACATAAGAAGGCAAGCCACTTCGGATGTCAGTCAGGCTCCTTGGGGGTCGGTGCTCAAGCAGAAATTGAGTGGGGGTTGAGCTGGGGTAGATGCCAGTCTCCATCTGATGGTGGGAGGCCTTGCAAACCTGCCTTCCTTCAGAAATGGCTCCCAGCATTCCTTCTTCTGGGGGTAATGACTTATGAGTTTTATGACTATATATGAGTTGATTGACAAGAATTTGAAAATGAAAACAAAAACAAAAGCTTTTGTTGATGACGAATATATAGATTCCTTTAGTAGCCTGGGGTGGGAAAATGATCAGAGTTACAGTGTACCCCTTTTCTTGATTATTTCTTTCTTCACAGCATATCATATCTCCCCCCCCAACAAATATGTCATAGTACTGTTATACCCAAGTTTCTAATATCGTCCTCAAAAACCAGAGACCGCCAGGGAGACTGAGTCACGCATGCAAAAGCAAAGGGCTTTATTATTACAGGCTTATAAGCTCGGGCTCACAGACTTCACCAGCGCAGTGGATCCATGTGGAGAGCCCCGAACAAAGGCGGGTAGGGCCTTTATGGGTTTGGGAAAAGGGAGTTACAGGAAATTGTGACACAGGTACAGGGGTCCAGTCATTATTATATGATATTTTTGACAGCAGGTTTAACCATTCACATTGCCTAGAGTATTCATTACTTTTGGCGGGACCCAATCACAACATTTAGAGTATTGACCAATTACAGAGTGGACCCAGGACGCTCACGTAGGGCACAGCTTCTATCTCTAGGCCTGCCCTTAGGAATGTTAAGGGTGTTAGCTGGCCTTTCCTGATTGGGTGTTACAAGGGTGGTCCCTCCTGCCTTGGGCAATGTGTTCCCTTCTATTGTCTAATGATTCTGAGAAACTGACACCTAGGCCTCCAAGGTCAGTTTGATTCAGACCTGTGTCCTTACAGTACTTCCTCATCTTAATATTTCCAGTACCACTTATTTGAGTTCTAAATATACATTTCTTAAGGACATTTTAACTTTTATTTCTTGTGAATAACTCAGTCCTAATGTGTTTAAATAATCTCATTTCTTACCATTATTCACAAGCACAGAGTGTATGGCCTGGCAGTTTTAACACCTTAAACCCACAGTTAAAAACCTACTCTTTATTTTATTTTCAGTAAACATTAATTGTGATATCATTTGATGACTTTGAGTTATTTTTAACATTTATTTCTTACAAGTGTTACGTTTAGACCCTATCTCTTCATATGTGGAAATTTGAAATGTTCAGGACAGCTGTGCCAAACTCTGTTTTCTTCTCCTATCAATTTATCCTGCATAAATGCCGCTGGTATCATATTAAAAAGCCTTTTTAATCATGTTGCCTCCTTGCTCACAAAACTACCCAGACTTCTTGTTGTCTAAACAATATTAAAATTCTTAGGCCTGCAATTCAAAAGCTTCTATAATTTAATCTCCACTGCCCTTCCAATTGTATCTAAATTTTCCCTTTTGAACACTCTAATACAATAAAATTATAATTTATTAAATATTGCCCACTGATTTCATCTTGTGTTTATTACATATTGATTCAGCTTCTAGGATGATTTATACACAAAATGTGTGTATTCTAGAAAAATTCCTTCCTTCCTCCAAAATCTATTTCAAATTTTATCTAATCCAATAAAGTCTTCCTTGAATATCCCAAGTGGAAATGACAGTTTTCTATTTTAATATTCAATTTCAATGATTTCTTTCTTTTTGTATTTAAAAACATTTTTTAAATGTTTTTAATTTATTTTTGAGAGACAGAGAGAGACAGTGCAAGCAGGGGAGGGTCAAAGAGAGAGTGAGGAAAGAGAGGGGGATACAGAATCTGAAGCAGGATTCAGGCTCTGAGCTAGCTCTAAGCACAGAGCCCAATGTGGGGCTAGAACTCACAGATGGTGAGATCATGACCTGAGCCTAAGCCGAATGCTTAACTGATGAGCCACCCAGGCGGCCCTCAATGATTTCTTTAAACTTTATTTATTTATTTATTTATTTAATTTGACACACACACACACACACATACACACACACACACAGAGACAGCATGAATGGGGGAGGAGCCAAGAGAGAGGGAGAGAGACAATCCCAAGCAGACTCTGAATAAAGCTTAATTTCATCAACTGTGAGATCATGACCTGAGCCAAGATCAAGGGTTGACCTAAGCTGAGATCAAGTGCCTTAACTGAATGAGCCACCCAGGTACCCCTTAATGATTTTTTAATAAAGTCTTACACATAAACTTGATCCCCAATTTCCACATTCGTTTCCAGAGAATGTAACTTTTCATTAAATATTTCAAAAGATTTCTTATACGACCAAATCAAAAAGTAACTAAGAACAGGGGAGGGATAGTGGGGACATTTCTTAGGAATTTGAAAACTAAATTTTCTATTATTTATAAAGAATAGGTATTTCTGTGGACTGTAATTGACAAAGTGGTTACTGGGCTGTGTACAAAGGTCATGATTTCAGGCTGAACATCTCTCTTTTCTCCAAAAGGAGAGGTTCTTCAAGTCAGCATTAAAGGTCAGTGACAATGATGGCAAGTGAGACCTGCTCTGTCATGTCTTATCAATTCTATGGACAAAACCCAACTATTTAACATTTAGAATAAATTCATTAACAATATGTTAAGTTAAATATCAGTGGCAGTACCAGTACACCTGGAAGACTTTGCCACGAATCATGAAAACCTAGAGGAAAATCAGCTGAAATATGTTTTTGATCAAATACTGCCAGCACATTATACCAAAAATTATTTTGACAAAACTGAAAAATATTCTATGCCCTCAATAGTTGAAAAGAAAATATATTAGGGCTCTTTATGATGTTGCAATTTATACACACACACACACATCTATACGCATTTGTTTGTTTACTTTTTATCCAAATTTGCACCAAAATTTATCTGTAAGATATCCTACACTTTATATTTTGTTTCCCAAATGACTGAAAATGTGTCTTAAATTCAATCTGAGACTTGGTGGCTATATGTGTCTTTAAGAAAATCTTCTTTTTCCAGGGCCTACTATCTTGCTTCATAGACTTTTCATCTTTTAAACTTCAATAATGTCATATAATGAGTTTCCTTGCTCTCAATTTTGCCACTCTCTAACCTTTACCTTATACAGATAAAGAATTTTTCTAAAGGACAAGTCTTGTCATTTTACTCCCCATTAAGTAGTTTCTATTTGATTAAAGGAGAAATCAAACTCCCTACCTTGGCATATAAGGTATTTCAAGAACCAGATTTTGCATTCCCTGTACAGAACAGTATCCCACGCCATAAATATTTAAAGCTCCCCCGTGCTTTTCTTCACTGTTGCCTCCTTCTATGAAATGTACAAGCTCTGCTCTCACCCTACCCCTCCTCCCCTTCCTGACCTTTGTGTCTGGCAAGAACTTGTTGGTCTTTGAAGTTTCAATTCATGCACCACACTCCAAAAAAATATATGACAAATTTTATTCCCAAAAGAAAACTAGCCATACCTTTATAAATCTGACATACACCATATTTACAAAATTTTATAATTTATTCTTTTATAATTCACTCCCTATCTCATACAACTGCTGTAAGTACGTGATATAGAATCCATAACATAATACAGTTACCATCACATGAAGTTCATAAAAAATGACCAATGAATGTATTTATCCATATAAGAAAATTTACATGTGGACATAAACATGACTCAAAGAAACATTGTGAATGTCTTCATGATTAGCAGTGGTCAATCAAATACCAACAGAATTATATAGATGTGAATATTCATTATGAGGAAAAACAATACTACTGAATAGCACTGAAAAACAATACTGAAATATTCACACTCCTATAGCATTTCCAATATACCAGGCTTGATATATGCACTTTATGTGTATTGACTCATTGAGGCTTCTAAACTCCATTTAGTTCCTTGGAGACGGAAATCTGTGGCTTTCACCATTTGAGACTTTGAATAGTACATGAACATGGTGATGTCGACCATGTAAATAAACACTTTTAGCATTTTGGGGGGAATATAAAGACATGCTACTAATTAAGTCTTCAATACATTATTATAAATTAAATTCTTTCTTATTTAAAAAATTTTAATGTTTATTTATTTTTGCTAGACACGGAGAAGACCCGTGGGAGAGGAGAAGAGAGAGAGGGAGACACAGACTTTGAAGCAGGCTCTAGGTTCTGAGCTGTCAGCACAGAACCTGACACTGGGCTCGAACCAACAGACCATGAGATCATGACATGAGCTGAAGTCGATTGCTCAACCGACTGGGCCACCCAGGAACCCCAAATTCTATCTTATGGAACTTTGGTGCTTACCCTTCTAGTACTATGTAGCCCAATGTAAAATACTTTGAAATATTTTAGAGAACATTTATTATTTTTAAAGTTACAATTAATATAGTCTTATTACAAAGATGTGCTTGATTCAACAGATACCTCATGCATTGAATATCCATCCTATCCTCCACAAATGGGAATGGAATACTTTTCGTTTGTTTCAGTATTTTATGAAATCACATTTTATTATGTTTCTCTTTATCCTTATTTGCATACATGTTTTCTTATTAGATTATTAGTTCCTGGGGGTTAGACTGTAGCTGCCTGACTATGCACCACCCATCTTCTTATCCACACACAAAATGGAGGTGTCACATGGTGAGAAACAGGAGCGAGTGGAGGGACTGTGAAGCTGGAGTAGTGACATATAGTCCCAGTGCTGCCAGGAAGTAATTATGTGACTCAGCTGTGTCACATAACTTTTCTTTTTTGCTGCAATTCACTCTAGTCTTATGCAAAAGATATAGGATTAAATCATATCAAATTTCTCTCTAGTTTTAATATTCTTTTATCCAATAAGATACTCAATTATTATGTTAAAACCTAGTTATATCTGTGAATGAATCCTGGCTATATGGACAAGAATTTGCAATTTTCTAAAAAAATGTTTATATCTAAAAATAAATTAGGGCGCCTGGGTGGCTCGGTCAGTTAAGCGGTCGACTTAGTCTCAGGTCATGATCTCACGGTGCGTGAGTTCGAGCCCCACGTTGGGCTCCGTGCTAACAGCTCAGAGCCTGGAGCCTGCTTTGGATTCTGTGTCTCCCTCTCTCTGTCTGCTCCACCCCTGCTTTTGCTCTGTCTTTCTCTGTCTCTCAGAAATGAATAAATGTTTAAAAAATAAAAATAAATAAATTAGATACATCGGGAGCCAGCTAAAGATATGTTACCCGGCCTCCCTTCCTGTTGCTAGTTCTGGACTGGTGATCACATTTTGGCCAGTGGGATTTAATAGAAGCAATGTGTTTATTTCCCAATATACCCCACTAAAATGAATGGACATACCCTTCACTTTCTTTTTATTTCTTCCTACTAGATAAGATACAGACTTAGTGGTGAATTATGCAGATAGAAACACCCAGCACCCTGGAATATTCCATTCACTCATGGAAAGACCTGGATTCCTAAGTCTATTTAACCACTGTATCATGCCTGGACTGTTTATATAATCTATTACACAAAGGAAGATGAGTAAATTCTGCCATACTTCTGTCGTTCCAGATAGATTATCATTACTAAAGTAAATCAGCAGATGTGCAGCTAATAAAACAGCATTTGAAGAAATCCTTTTCTGTAAGCAAACACAATAAGAAGCCATTTGGATTTATGTGTCAGAGACAGCAGTATTCATTTACTGTGCTGTCCCAGGCCTCGGTCAGCTCTTCGGCTCTTTGGTATCCTAGAGTCTAGAGGGACCTTGATCTTCTTGATACATCACAGAATATCTTCTGGGCTACTCACTTATATTGAAAATACTATGCCAGACAGATATGGTGTTCAGAGAGCAGTAAACATTCTAGATGGGCCAGTAGGATTCATGTAAACCTGAGAATGGGAGATAAATTCTATGAATGTTCGGGACCCGCCACATTGGTGGAGTTGCTGAGTCTGTGGTTCTTTATCACAGCAGAGTATCCTTTCTTAAGTAATGGGTACGTTGTCACATCACCTACCACTAAGAGAGACACCATGCTTCATGGTGTCTTTGAATTTTAAAGGAAACTCACACCACAGTTTGGTATGCTACTTCATTCAATACTTTTACAGGGTAACCGATAAAACTGTGAGTCTGAGAGTCAAGAGCAACACATTCAGCAGGTCTAGCCTGCCATTTAAGCTGCCCTGCCACTTAGGCCTCACAACCTTGTAGATTGGAGTTGCCAAGCTACAGTCTGCAGGCCAAATCCGGCCCATCTGCTTTTGTGTGGCCTAGGAATAAAGAAGTTTTTCGATTATTAAATAGTTCAGAATACCAAAAGAAGAAGAAAAATTTTATGACATGAAAATTACATGAAATCGAAATTTCTATGTCCATAAAGCCACTTTTATTGGCATTTGGTTAAACTTCTTCCTTTATTTATTGTCTATGGATGCTTTCATGCTACAACTAAGATGGAGAGGCGTGACGAGATTGGATAACCCATGAGGCCTAAATATCTGTACCTTCATAGAGAAAATTGCCACTCCCTGGAGTAGGAAAACAACAGCAACCAAACCAAACCAAACCAAACCAAACAAAGAACAAACAAACAAACAAAAACAGGGACTTTGGCAGGCCTCAAGAAAAAACTATGGCTCAGATTCAAGTTTTACACCAAGGCCATGCTCTATTTCCCCAGGAATAGAAGTTTTACGGGCTCAACATCAAGAAGTCCCCTCACTCAGGTAATCTTTATATTTCCACTATCAAATGTCCCACCTGCCAACCTCCGAGGCCATTTGAAAAACTGCCTCTGGAGTGTCTCTTGAATCTACACTCCTAATAATGAAGCGCCATGTAAAAGTGTGACCTAAACTGCCCAGGGTGATTTGGGCATTATCCAATACACTAAATCATAAAATTGGGGATGTACTTCCAACATCTACTGAAAACTGGAGATGAAGTGTGTAGGAACATAACAGAGCCAGACCAGCAGGAGAAAGTTCACTACACAAGTGGACACCTTAGACATGCACAGTATCTGATCCTTCTGCTTTATTGTCTCGCCTGCGTATCACTACTGACGCAGTACAAGGAGTTCCCTATGATCACCTGGGTCAGAGGACAAACCTACACCCGCAGAGTGTGCTGACATTATCTGGAAGTGGAAGGCTTCTGCAATATAGCTGCATTCAGGGAAGGCCTGAAAGTTACAATAAAGGGAAATCCTCCCAGTGGACAGACTTGGGGACGTAGATCAGTTTGTCCCTTTCATGCAGAAGGAGAGACTGTCTGAGGAAAATACCGATGCTAGCTGATGTATTGGAAGGTGGATCAAAGCTTTGGAATGAACATAATTTGCCAGAGTGGTGATAAGTCTGGGCAATAGGTAACTGAATGGACTTCTAGGTATAGGCACCGATGTTGAAGATAATTGAGTTTTCTGTAGTTGAACATCAGAAAGATCCATTTCAGAGAAGGCTTTAAATAAAAGGATGAAGACTATGACGTTTCAGATGGATGCCATTGGTTCTTTCTCAGGTAGTTTTCTGCTTGCTTCACAGATTCATATATCAAGTACTTCATGAAGGTTAGTACAAAGGCTATGCATGAATTCTATGGCTTATGATTATACCAACACTGATCTGGCTGGCTATTGCCAGACCCCAGAGGTTAATTATGATCACCTCATATACTATTAGTTTCCAAAAGAGTAGCCAGCCACTTGGTAGCAGGCTGATCACATTGGCCTCTATCATCATATCTGTCCCCACACAGGGCTAGATATATTTCTAGGATGCAAACGTGCATTCCTCCTTGTAACACGTTGTGTCAGTGACATTATCCAGGGACTGTCAGATATCCATATCTATGATATCTATTTTTATGATATACCACATACCAATGTGCTGACAATGAGCTGGCATCCATGGAATTCACTTACGTAGCATACGCTTGTGATTCAATTACAGCTCGCTTTTAGAAGAGTGGACCAAGTTGCTAACAGTTCAGTTACAGCGCCGCTGGGAAGGAAGTCATAGTATCCTCCATTCATCATGCCGCATATGCCAGACACCAAACGCCACTGTACGATGTTATCATCACTAAAAAACTAGATGTATGGGATGTAGAAACTGAGAGGTTAGAGGTGAGACTGTTCATACTATTACACAAAGTAGCTCATGGAAAAAAAATTTTGCTTCTTTTCTCTGTGACTTTGGTTTTAGTGGCGTTAGAAGACCTAATGTCCAAGGAAGAAATGCTTGTACCAGTGAACACAGTAACACTCCTTTAAATAAGAAACTGAAATGGCTCTCTGTGGATTCATGCCATGTAGAAAAAGGGTCACCTTCCTGGTGAAGTGACTGATCTTCATTATCAAGGAGAAAATTGATGCCTGCTACACAATGGGACAAGAAAGACAATGCCTGGAACCGGAAGATTCACTGGCTTTTAGTACCTTTTCATGCCCCCTTACTCAGTAATAGTCAATGGAACACTGTAGTGGTCTAGTAAAGACAGAGCCAGAAAAGATTCTGATCCCAGGAAAAAGGTCTGGGCCCTCCACTTGGTAGAGAATCTCATCCATTTTAGGTAATTGCAGAGGGTAAGAGGGGCCTTAAACGGGTAATTGTGAGAAAGAAGCTCACCGACCCAATCCAAGGAGGGATGCAGAACGCAGGCCGTGAAGGGAGGCTTTAATCAACATTCTTACAAGAGCAGTTGTCTGATGGACAGGCACGCCCGGGTAGTTGCAGCAGACATTTATCTCCTAGCGGGCAAGTCCCTCCCCTGATTCCCTATCTGCTGAGTACCACAGAGGTTACAGCCTTACCTGGAGATTGCTTCTGTCCAGGTGAGGCAAAAAATGGTCTGATTGAAAAAAATGTACATCCCCTGACGTGACACAGACTTTCATTCCCACCTCCCTTTGATCTTTGGGGCATGCTTATTGCAAAGCCCATGAATAAGCCCACAAAATTAGAGGCAAAGAAGAACCAGGAAGTGAAGTGTCTAAGGACATAGGATGCCAAAGAGGTGGGGGGGTCACGGTTGGTACATCTTTCCAATGGGTGGTAAACCTGGACTTAATCAGACAGCACAGCTTTTATTTGGTACTTCTGAAAAAGAATCATCTCCCTTACCTCTCACATGTTGAAAGATGGAAGCTACAGAACTGTGACTGTTAAAGGCAAGTTTTACATTCATTGTTTCTGTCCCTCCTCCTTTTGTTAAGAAATGGTGGTGCCTCGGGTGTCTAGATGTCACTACCTATGGTGGTGGCTGGGTGGCTCAGTCTAGGGCTTCTGATTCTTGCTTTTGGCTCACGATCTCATGGTTCATGTGTCGAGTCCCACATAGGGCTCTGCACTGTCAGACATTGAGGTTCTCTCTCCCCTCCTCTCTCTACCCCTTCCCCTCTCTCAAAATAAATACACTTAAAAATACTATTTTACAAAAAGCAACAACGGTGGCTAAAATTTTATATATTAGGTGGGAATATATCTATAGTGCTATCATCTGTGATTAAATATGGTAAAGTGAAATATGTTGTATGGGCACACAAATTTTTTCATCCAGAAAAAGAACAAGAATAGATATTGAAAAAAAAAAAGAGGTGGGTGGTGCTGGGTTCTGTTTCCTGGGAAGTTATCTAAGTAGACAGACGCCTCAAAGAACTCCTTTGCCACAGGGCTGGGTGTGACCAGTGGGAAAGATCGGCAAAAGGTGTGATGGAAAGAGGAAGTTGAGATTGGGGTTTGTAGTCTTCTGACTCCTGCAAAGCCTGTTAAACACTGCAGCTGCTCCCTGGAGTCCCTTCTTACTACTACAGTTCCATTTTCCAGGTTCTAGTAATTGCTTCATCTTCTTGCCTCTTCAGATCTGAGCCTTAGCTGCTCACACTCTTGCTAACCCTGATGTACTACAGTCAACCTTCATGGTATTCTTTGTCTGCCCACATTTGGTAAATAGTGTTTTCCTCAGACATATTTCAAATATACCTTGTTTAAATGTGAAATCTATTTCCTGAACCTGAAGGATATAAACACAGAGTAGGCAAAATATTAAATGTTAGGTATTATTTTTTTCTTCTACCTTTTAAGTCTGAGACTTTAAAAGTTCCAGGTGAAACAGATCTTACTGTCTTAGAAAATGTCACCAATATCGTATTCCCCTGTGGCAATTCGGTCCTGGTTTTGATGAGAGGGTAATATGTGAATAAATGGATCTTCTTTGTCTTTTTGTCGTTTTCTTTAGAAAAACGACCTTTAGAAGCAGTGCACTAGAATATAAATGCAAACTGCCTTTAAACATTTTTGACAAGTTTAGTGTACTCAAAGCCTCTATTGCTGTGTAAAAACAAGTTTGTTAATGCCTACTTGACAGTTACTAATAATTATAGTCCCTTCTATATAGCTTTGGTTTTTATCGTTTGGTGTGTTTTTATTTTAGTTGTGAAAAAACTTAAATACTTAACTCATATGATGCAATTTTATATGGATGGGAAATTCATTATGACATTGGAAAATAAAAAATGAATAATCTAAGCCTAATTATAGATTTAGATCACCTTTCTCAGCTCTCTTCAGTAAAACTAAGTGATAAACACAATCAATGAATATATTCAATGAATAATACTACACGTCAGAGTAATCTGAGTCAGTGTTTTAATCATTCCAACATGGTACCAATATAAAGGTATAATTCTGTAAAATTCTTTCTGTGTTTCCTTATTGCTTTGTTTTGTTCTTACATCTTCAGTAATGTAAATAAACACTTTTTAACCTAAAGTCTCTGTCCACATAACACACCATTATTGTTCTACCATATGGTTTCAGAGATGGAAGAGTTTGTCCACAAATATCATTAAGTCATGTTTACTCTATATGTATAGCTTCAGCCTGGTTTTATACATACATATTTATTTATATTTGAAAATATCAATTGATAAATATATGGGATGCTTTCTAGAATATGCCTTGTAATTAAATAGACCATAATTAAATTCTAAAAGAGCCACCATAATGATCAACAATCCTTATTAAAACTGTTCTATTTAGAATCTTTTGGAGATCAGGTAGGTAGGTGGCCTTCAAGGGTGATTTGTCATGTGCACACTGCACTTGTGTGTGGATTTGCCTCTATGAAATAGAAAAATAGAGCTGAAAGTATCTCCCAAAGTGTTTATGGAAAGAGATTAAGACAAGAGAGAGATAATAAAGCTCAATCAATTAATTAAACTTAGAAAACTCAATCAACATACTGCTTTCAGAGGAAAGAATGTTATTATAAAGTTTTTTATATACAAATAATTCAAACTTCAAGTGAAATTTTCTGCCCCCACACCCAATAGCTAGATTTGATTGTCTCTGTCCCTTCCTCCCCAAACCTCTAATACCTCATCTAGTACATTCGAAACTCTTGAAGCCACAGAAAGTAGTAAGACGGCATATTTCATGGGTCTCTATTTTCCTTCTGACTGTCAGTTCTCTTTCTGTTAAATTGGTTCTATTTCTGGGTCATTTTATGAGTTGTTTTCATGTTGAGGGTTGTCATATTCAACAAATAGAAATCCAGAATTTTAAGTTAAGTTTGATAAAAACAAATACTTTTTTCATATAAGTGTGTCCCATGCAATATTTGGGACTTGTTTGTTGTTCATCTCATTTTTATTTGATATGTTTAACTGGGTGTTCTGTAATTATGTGACAACTTTCTCTATTGCACATTATATTACTCTTCAATGGAATCCAGCTTCTTTCATTAGTTATGCCCCCTCTCACATCTCCAATGACATTCTTGCCATGTAAAATATTTTCAAAAAAATTAAACAAATAAACAATGTTTCAAAAAGGTTTTGGGGGAGAAAAGATACATACAGACATAGGACGTATAGACAATAGGGGATGTTTTAAAAAACAATCTAGAAGGGTACCTGGGTGGTTCTGTAGGTTGAGTGTCCAACTCTTGGTTTAGGCTCAGGTCATGATCTCAGTTTGTGAGTTTGCACCCCACGTTGGAATCTGTGTTGATAGTGCATAGCCTGCTGGATATTTTCTCTCTCTCAAAATAAATACATAAAGTTTAAAAAACACCTACAATTTATATTTCCTCTGATAATAAAGAGAATAAAATGGAAAAAGATTTTCCAAGGGGGTTATAGAAAATGAAGCCATGAGGACATTGATGAAGTGGAGATGATTCATGTCTTCTGTCTCAAATTCTCAGAATTTTTACTAAACACAGCTAAAAACCAAGGCACCTGCTATATGTTAAAATGGACAAAAATGGACTTTGTGCCTAACATTAGTCTAGCAATCAATTAGTATTAACTGTAGCTATACCAACATATAGATTAGTATTAACTGTAGCTATATCAATCACATTTTATTCAAAACAACACAAATTTCCTCCTTTCTTTTCAAAATCTCTAACCTCCTGTGTCTCTCTGGAGTTTACTTTCAAGTTTGGTGGAATCTGTGTCTCCCTGATTACAATCCCTAAGACCTCAAATAAACACACATTTTATTATGCAGCTTGCAGTTTGGGCTTTCATTAGTTGACACTTCCCTACATACAAAGTTCACTGGTCTTTGTCATCAAAGTATGCATTTTTAATAGGTATTGATTGATGCTGATTACAAGAAAACAGATTCCTAAGTGAACTTTGACTAAATTAAATATTTTTTAATGTTTATGCTTGAGAGAGAGAGAAAGAGAGAGAGAGAGAGAGCACTCACGCCAGCGAGAAGAGGAGGGGCAGAGAAAGAGGGAGACACAGAATCTGTAGTAGGCTCCAGGCTCTGAGCTGTCAGCACGGAGCCCGACACAGGGCTTGAATCTAAGAATTGTGAGATCATGACCTGAGCTGAAGTCAGATGCTTAAATGACTCAGCCACCCAGGTGCCCTGACTAAATTTAAAAGGTCTGTATCCTTATTTCTTCATGTAGAACATGAAAAGATTGACTATATGAATAGGCAGGTAGATGCCTCTCTTTATCTATTTAAGTTTATAATTGAATTAATATTTTTGGAACATCTTGTGTATATTGATTTTGAGAAATAAGAATTCCCTTGCTATTAAGCAAGGAAGTAGCATAGAGGACATACGGGAAGCCAACAGATGGGTTTTAGAAAATACTGATATGGAAAAGGTAAAATTAGCTCCTGGCCTGATTTTTTTTCTCAGCATTTTCTACCTCTAGTCTTTCTACCTCTGTGAACCAGCGAAATAAGCCTAATCTTTGTAATTGAGGAGACCAGCTCAGCATTTTGTTAGTTTTACAAATTTTTATAATTTTTAACTTTTCCTGAGCCTTTATTGATTTCCAAAGCTTGATATTTTCTTCAGAAATATACTTTTATGTTTATTTATGTATTTTGAGAGAGAGAGAGAGAGAGAGAGAGAGAGAGAGAGAGTGGTGCGGAGGGTGCAGAGAGAGAGGGATAGAGAAGAATCCCTAGCAGGCTCTGACCTGTCAGCACAGATCCCATTGCAGGGCTCAGTCTCAAGAGCCTTGAGATCATGACCTGAGCCAAGATCGAGTTGGACATTTAACCGACTGAGCCACCCAGGCAACCCTTTCTTCAGGAATTTGATCAAATAAAGCTTTGTCCCTGAGGTGATCTCACAATTCTATATAAAATAGCAAACCAAATGTCTACTTTTTCCCATAGCACTTACCATCATTTCTCACATCATGTACTATTCATTCATATATTAACATACATTCATATACCGACTTTTTTGTTATTACTGCCTATCTCCCGAGGCCAGAAGGTAGCCACCAGAATGACCAGGATTTTACCTGTTTACTTCCTTGCTATATGCCCAGCAATTCAAACAGTTCCTAGCACATAAAAGAACACACAATATACATAATGACTGAAAGGTAAACTTTCCTTATTTCCATGTATACATGAGGGGCTAAATCAAACTCTAGGTGTTTCTAAAGCTTTGAAAATGTACTGAATGTAGAGAGTTAGGATAGTGCCTGGCTTATGGTACACAGGAAACGAATGATTAATTTTATTGTCACTAACACAGTACACACTCCCTGACATGTAGTAGTAAATCAATGGGTTTTAATACTCTTTTCTTTCCTTCTCAATTTCTTTGATTTATCTCCTGTGTTGAATTCCTAGCTTTTCTTTCTTACCCTGAACAGAATCATGGAAATGCAAAAAAATACCAAGAACGAAAAAAAGCCTAATATATAAAATATTAATAATGTTTGAATTATGTGTATAATTGAAATGTTTGGCAACAATAGAACAAAAGGTAGGAGGGGGTCTAGGATGCCATATTATTTAAAAATTTTAGCACCTTGAGGGTAGTAGTGAACGTAGTCACTTCATAGCAAATCTTACTAAGGCAAAGATTCATGTTGTCTCTTGGGTAATAAAGGAGTAAAAACAAGTCTGCAACTAAAAATCTCCTAGGGAAAAACATAAATTTGAAATAACTTGATCAATCCAAAATAGGCAAGAAAGAAGAGAAAAAAATTACAGCACAATACATATACATAAATCCAAATATATAAAAAAATCCAGTAACTCTAAGGAAAATAAATAATGAAATAAAAGATGATCACCCTGGATTAAAAACTAGAATCTAAATACATGTAGTTTTAAAAAGATATACCTGAAATTAAAAAGCACACAATGATGGGGTGCCCCAATGGCTAAGTTGGTTAAAAGTATGACTTGTGACTTTGGCTCAGGTCATGATCTCACAGTTTGTGAATTTGAGCCCCGCATCTGGTTCTGCTCAGCCTGCTTGGAATTTTCTCTCTCTCTCCTCTCTCTACTCCTCCCCCACTTGTGTTTTCTCTATATATATCAAAATAAATCAGCAAACTTTAAATTTTAAAAAAGCATATGTTTTCTTTATAGGTAAGTCTGTATTTTTTGTTTACCTCTCTCTCTTTTTTTTCTCCTATACTTGTTTGTTTGGATTCTTAAATTCTACATATGAGTAAATTCATATGGTATTTATCTTTCCCTGACTGACTTATTTCACTTAGCATAGTACTCTCTAAGTCCATCTACGTCATTGCAAAATGCACTGAGTGTTGTATGGAAGCATTAAATCACCGTATAGTATACCTGAAACTAATATTACACTGTGTGCTGACTGACTGGAATTTAAATTTTAAAAATCTTAAAAAAGCACACAATGTATTTCAAAAATATGGGAACTACACTGAAATAAATAAAATAGCAACAAGCCAGTTGGTATAGCTATGCTAACATCAAAGATGACTTTAAGGCAAATAGAATTACTAGAGCTGAAGAGAGATACTCCACCATAATGATAGAGCCAATCTGTCAGAATCATCAATTCAAAGTTTGCATGCCTACAATAACATAGGTTCATTCTAGTAGACTCAAAATTGAGAGAAATGAAAGAGAAATAGAAACTAACACAAATCTGTGGAAACTATTCAGATCTTTCTCTTGGTAATAGAGCAAAAATATAAAAACAAAACAGTAAGGATATAGAAGATGAGAGGACATACTTAAAAAAAATTGAACCTAATTGACAAAAGAATACCACCAATAACAACTGAAGAATATGTATTCTTTCCCAGGAGGCTTGGAACATTTACCAAACCTTTGGCTCAGGTGAAAATCTCACAGTTCGTGAGATGGGGCTCTACACTGACAGTGCAGAGCCTGCTGGGGATCCTGTCTCTCTCCTGTTAGCCTTCTCCCCTGCTTGCACCGCCTTTCTCTCTGTGTCTAAAATAATGATGATGATGATGATGATGATGATGATGATGTTAATAATAAGAAGAAGAAGGAGGAGGAGGAAGCGGAGGAGAGGAAAGAGAAGGAGAAAGAGAAGGAGAAAAAAAGAATAATTTGGCCAGAGTAGAACTACACTAGAACCAATAATAAAGGGAAAACTGGAAAATCCTCAAAGGCCTAAGAAAACAGCAAGCCCTTCTAAATAACCTGGCTGTAAAAGAAATCACAATGGAAATTGTAAATATTTTGAACTGTATAATGAAAGTGAGACTTGGTGAGCTTTTTGAATACAATGAACATATAATTTGATTTAAAAAATGTAATGTGTCCATGAGCATGTTAGAAACAATCTTAAGTAACCATCTCTAAAAGTTATAAAAAGACATCTAGCAATTCCATGTTTCTAGCAGAGATTAGAAAGTCAAAGACAATTTTAAATGTACTTAAACATATGTGTGTGTGTTTTAAAATCTTAAAGGACAGATGAAGTGCCCTTAGATTTAAGGGAACAAAGCTCCTAAGAAGGCAAACCTTTTGGAGATGTGTGGCAACATTCCGCAGTTTTTCTTTTCCTCCGGTCTGAGTGTGGGGTGTAAGTCACGTGCAAAGAAAGACAGAGCACCCAAGAGTCTGGGAAACAGCAGTGTTAGCAAGTCTCATAGGGACAGAATGACAAAAAGGAGTCACACATTAGAGTACTGGAGATCAGTTTCTGCCTAAAAAAGGAGAAACAAAGGACAGAGTCGGACACTTCAGCTTTTCCATGTTTGATAGTTGCCTTATTCTAAAGTCAGAGACAGGTCTAGAAAGCCAAGATGGAGTCCTTTAAGGGCTTCCCGTTTCTGGTTCTGCATGGAAGGAGGGTGGTAATCACCACTCCCCATTGTGACAAGTAAAAAGCTGCACAGAATGAAATGTCCACACTTGGATCCATAAGAAAGGGGAGGACCCAGGCAAGCCAGTGCACCCATGTTTGGAGACAGACAGGCAAATATCAGGCGTCAGTTCGTCCTGGAGCAGTCTAGGCCTGAGAGTGGGAGCCGGTGCAGCAGGTTGGAAAACCTGAGCTGTAACTGACAAACTGCTGAAAGCTCTGAACAGACAATTTTGACATAGACTCCAGGGGGATCCTGTCATAGGAAGGTTCCCACAAGAATTTCCTACAGGAGCCTAAGTATCAGAGAAAATCCCCTTGGCCTTCAGGCAAGGGGACAGAACAAAAGAACCATTTTCAAATATGCCAGAGCACTCTTCTTAACAATGCCTGCCCACAAGAAACTAGATGACCAGAGCCTAACCTGCTGGGGAATTATCAGAGCCTCACTGATCTAGGGAAGAGAACTACCTAAGCCCCACCCACTCTAGCCATGCTTTCCTACCTAATCAGGGAGTAAAAAAACCTGAGAAACACTTGTGAAGTTCATAGTCCAGAGGCACAGATTGGCTAAAAGACTGGGCCCTAAGGATAGGACTGTGGAACTCGCCCCTCCCCCACACCTCACCACCATATAGCAGTTCCTGTTCTTAAATACACCATATCCAGCTATCAAGAAAAAATTTACAAGGTATACCAGAAGGCAACAAACAAGACAACCAAACAAACCACAATTTGAAGAGACAGAGCAGCATCAGAACCAGAACTGACAGGGACGCTGCAATGATCAGACTGGGAATTTAAAAACAATTAGGATTCATATGCTAAGGGCTCTCATGGCTACTGTAGACAGCATGCAGGAACAGATGGGCAATGTAAGCAGAGGTGGAAATCATAAGAAAGAATCAAAAAGAGAGAGTAGAGATAAAAAAAAAAACATTGTAACAGAAATGAAGGATAACTTTGATGGGCTTATTAGTAGACCAAATCTGGCTAAGCAAGGTGGATGGAGTTTTCAGCAGTTGATTAGCTATGAAAAGTAAGAGGTAATATTTCAGAGATCAATGGAGAAAGACCAAGCACTTAAGGTAGAAACTCTCAAAGATTGTGACCTAGTAACAGGTTGAGGAGACCAGAGCTGCAAGTCTTACTGAAGCTACTACTTACACTCAAGCAGAGGTGGTCAGCTTCCTTGTTATCTAACAAGCAAAGGAGGGAGTAAACCTCCTAGAGGAAAGGTAATCTGATCTAGATGCTATAAAAATGCTTTTTGTTTAATGTCTGGTATCGCTCAAAACATTAAAACATGTCAAGAGAAAGACGAAATGACTGCAAGTCAATAGAAAAGAATGAATATATACAATGAAAGATAGGCAAAGCCTCTTTCTACAAATCTGCCCATTTTTTACTAGAGAAATTTTACAAGGCCAAAGTAAGTGAAAGCATGGACTGCAATCATAATTTGAAAGATTCAGTATTGTAAAGATATCAATCTCCCTAAAGTGATCAGTAAATTCCACAGTCTCAAACTTAATTTTATATCTAGAACTATAAATCAGTTAGTACATGGCCACCAACAAAATAGGAAAGTAGATTAAAGATTGCACAGGTACTTTGTAAAAGAGTATATTCAGAGTCAAAAAAAAAATAAGAAAAGGCATCAGGAAATGCAAAGTAAAAGCCTAATTAAATGTATTTTCACATTTCCATTAAGCTGAGTAAGTTTTGTTTTTGTTTTTGTTTTCATGGTATTTCCATGTTGTATGTTCCATCCCCAGTTGTGGGAGGAATTCCAAATTGATATAACCTCTTTGAAAATTTGTTTAAATTTTAAATTTAAGTGTTAAACATTCACATATATTATGATTCAGTAATCTATTCCCAGGTATATACTCCCAAAATTGTACATATATGCTCACCAAGACATGCATAAGGATGTTTATAGTAGTATTATTTGAAAGGACCCCAAAACAGAAATAACCAGAATGCCTATTAATAATAGAATAATGACATTATATGTTCATTTAATGGAGTGTTAGAAATCAACGAGCATGAAAAATACTACTGAATGGATTAATCTTAAAATATAATATTGAATGGGGCATGATCATCACAAAAAGGTATAGGTATACACTATATAGTTCCATTTTCATGATGTTGAAAACTAGAAAAACTAAATGAAAATCAGAAAAGTGCTTTTTTGAAGGGAGATAGTGATTCTAAAAGGGATAATGGAGGATATCTGATAATGTTCTATTTCTTGATCTGATTGCTGATTACAGGAATCTGTTCAGTCATGAAAAGTAGTTGATCTGTACAGTTATTTTTGCATATGTCTCTCTCTATATATAATTATGATATATCATGCTATATATTTCATATATCATGTTTTGGTAATAACTTTTCTTTAAAAATAGTACAACCTCTTTAGTCTTTGACTGTCTTACATCTCTTAATATCCAAATGAGACTCTCAAGTCCTCATCTAATAAAATAATAGTGATTGCCATCTTTTATTAATGCTTCTTGCTTCCAATATTATTGAAATGTACATAGTTCCTTACATTAACACTCCTTCTAAGGAAGAACTCATTATAATCATTGTTTTGCTCTTAAATCAGACACAGCAAACAGTGACATCTCTCTTCAGATCTGCAGTGGAAAATTTTTCTGTGACAGCTCTTCCATTAATAAATTCTGAAAAAGAATGTTTCCACTCTCAGATTTCTTAGCACCCGTGTATTATAGGATCTGAGATGGTTGCAAACTGCCGGTACTATGGGAAAACAGTATCATAACTATTTGTAAAAATGGATTTTCTAGTTATATCTGCTCGCCCACTGTAAGTAGGAGGCATTCTCTCAGATATCTGGCCATCCAATTCAGCAGTTTATTTTTCCCCATGTAAGAAAGATAGAAGTATAGCTACCTCAGAGGAATTGTTATGGCCTCTGCTTTTGGAAATGGCCTATTTCTTTGTCCATAGTTAGGAGAATGTATCCAATTCCTTTGTGAGAGTTTAGCAACTTTGGAGAAAATTTCACAAGTGAGTGATGAAGTTTCTGTCATTTGTCCTCAAAATATACCCTCACTTTCCCCTCACCTATGTGGTCTGAAATTGAACTCAAATTCAGGATCCATCTCACAAAATAAAAATCTATAGAGGCATGAAAAGATCATGAAATGTGACTATGAATTCCAATAATCACTTGGCCTTTCCCATAGGAAGTGAAAGAAATTAGAGAAAATTAGATTTTACTGAGCTAATGAGGCACACAGGAAAAGGTTTAGTTTTGCTTTCACTTTTTTCATTGAAGCAAGCAATGTGAGATTGTGGCTAATTTTGCATTCACTTTCATCTATTTAAGTCATAAATCAGATGAATGTAAAAGTTCAACTGAAAATCCCGTAAGTCAAAAAGGAGGGGGAGGAAGGTTTAGCATTTACTGGGCAACTATTATTATCGTATTATGTTTAATTCTCACAATAATCTTATTAAATAAATATTATTGTGATTTTACAGATCAGTAAACTAGGGTCAGTGGCGAAACATCTCCAAGTTCATGAAGTTAATACATCACACGAGAAAAAGTCCATATTCTTATCATGCCTTTACCCACTAAGGGTGCTTGAACACTAATTTATGGTAGAAGTCATTTTAATTCATGCCAAATCTTATTCCATTTGGGACAAAATGGCAGCTTAATTTTTGGAAAATGTGTGGAATATTTTCAGTTTATATCATGGGCTTTGGATTTTCTAAATAACAGAAAGTACATGCAAAAAATTAATTTGCACCTATATACTGGAATGCAATTAGAAAAAATTTCTACAATAATGTTTATATTTTCCAGGGGATTTGTTGAACAGGAAGAAAGAAACACTCTGAAGTAAAATCTAATAACAAAGCATAGTATCATGAACCAGATAACTATCTTATGCAATGCAGTCCATCACTTAAGGGGATAGAAATATAGGTAATGATTAAGATCATGGATTTCAATATCAAGGTAACCTGTGAATTACCATATGTCATGAAATCTAAGACGTTAATGACTATGAGAGCTAACAATACTTTATAATGAAGGAAATAGTGCTACCAAATAATTTTAAGACACTTTTGATTGTCTGATGCATCCTTACTTCAGAGGTGTTACATTTGAAAAAATGTACATATATATACATATGTGTGTGTGTGTGTGTGTGTGTGTAGATTTGATGACACGAGGAAGCTATGTTATATAAACTATAAGTGTTATGATGGCTGAAACAAAATACAAATGTATTTCTCACTTACTAATGTATGTAATGGGTGTTCCTCACTGTGGCTGATTCTGCCTGAGAATTGACTTGGGGATCCAGTCAATTCTTGAGTCTGATCCATCTTTAACATATGATTTCTAGGGTCCTGGTGTTTATAGACATACAGATCATGGAAGAGAACAAAGAACCCAGGGGATTATGCCTGAAAACTGTGTCTGAAGCAGGCTGGGAATGCAGTTTATCACCAGGACTCCCATTTCCTGGTTAGAACTCAGTCACAATGCCACAAAGTGAGCAGCCAAGCCACATGCCCACGAAGGAAAGGAATCAAGTTTGGTGCAGAGTCAAGCTCTACTGAGACTTGCGTAGTTAGACTCCTCATGCTCACCAGTGTCCATGGTTCTCCCTGCTCACAGACACACACAGTCCTCTTTCCTTCTTTTGTTTGAATGAATCACTGAATGAAAACATCAAAGGCAGCTGCCCTAAAGAGACACCCAGATCCACAGTGGACTTGTTATGAGCAAAATTCCAGCATTAATTGTTTTAATGCATCTAAGAACTGAATACAGTGCCTGGCATATAGCAGCTAATCCATAAATAAAGTTTATTACTCTTATTTTTATAAAATCATTGGCAGCTTTTGAATGAGGAATCTTTATTCTGATTTTACTTCCATCATGTGTAAATATGTAAACAATTATCTTCATATTACACTTGCAAACTAGTGTTTACTTCAATTGCTTCATCTTTCAAAGTCATTGAAAAAAATAAATCCATTGTCATAGCCTTCAAATAGAATTACAGTGCTCACCCTACGATCCAGCTCTTGCACTCCTGGGTATTTATATACCAGATAAAGAAATGCTGATTAAAGGGATACATGCACCTGGATGTTTATACCAACATTATTAATAGCCAAATTATGAAAAGAGCCCAAATGTAAATTGGCTGATGAATGGTTAAAGAAGAGAAAATGTAGTATGTGTGTATACACACACACACACACACACACACACACACACACAGAATGGAATATTACTCAGCCATTAAAGAAGGAATCTTGCCATTTGCAATCACATGGATGGAGCTAGAGAGTATTATGCTGAGCAAAATAAGACATCAAAGACAGATACCATATGATTTCACTCATATGGGGAATTTAGGAAACAAAACAGATGAACATAGGGGAGGAAAAGAGAAAAAGGCAAACCCATTGAACAGATTCTTGATTATGGAGAATAAGCTGGGCTGGAGGGGAGGTGGGCTGGGCGCAATGTGTTGAATGGGTGATGGGTAATTGGGGAGGGCGCTTATCGTGGTGAGCCCTGGGTGTTGTGTGCGGGTGATGAATGTCTGGATCCTGCAACTGAAACTAATATTATGCTGTATGTCAACTAACTGGAATTTAAATAAAAACTTGGAAGAAAATAGTAAAGAATTAAGGTGCTTGGAACCCTTCATAGGATAGTACACAAAGATGACGTGTTCATAGAAGCCAGGAAGAAGGGTAGTAGTGTGACCTCTCTATCTGGAGTTGTGTGAGGGTTCTGGTGTTTGAACAAATTGACAAAAATCAGTCTTCAGTGACTCCAGAGAGCTTAGTCTAATCTCAAACTTTCCAAAGTTTCTGGGATCCATGAAAACAATGAATTTGCTCCAGGAAGAGAGTAATCATTTTGAGCTTGAATATGCCTTATCTCGATGCTAATACCACTAAGACCACCACTCTGCATTTTTAGGAGCCAAGAACAGGCCTCTCATTTTAGAGATAAAGCTGAGAGATGCTTGGATTTATGCCAAATTGTGCTAAGGGCACAATTTGTCTTCCCTCACATGAAACTAAAGGGGTGTCATATTCTAGAATGAGTTAAAATAAACTTGCAATTTAAGAAAAAAAGATTAAGTGAGGACACATTTTGATGTCATAATGGACAAAACTGAATGTATGCATGTGGAAATAGAATGTGTGGGACAAAATGAGAATTTAGGGCCACAGTATAATTCTATCTGCCTATGGTCCGTTCTTTTTGCTTTGCTTTGTTTCCTGGCCATTCTTCTTCCTCTTCTTTTTTTTCTGAAGATATAATTGACATTGTCTAAGGGATCCATTCTTAGTGCAAAAGTACACATTAAGTTTTAAACTTCACAAAGTGCAAAATAGATGTTATCCAAAGTTAAATTATTATTCTAAAATAATTTTAGTTTATAAAATTCATTGTATAGCCAGGCGTATTTTTGGGTGAATGACTATAAATACAGATTACCCATCTGCTGTTGTCTTTGAAAAATTCACTGCTTTTTATTCTCATTTTATCTCTCCTTTGCTCTCATGCTGTCATTAGCTTCAAAGTGAGGACCATACCCAGTAAAGATATGCAGAGGATACAGAAGCTGATGTAAATCAGGCTCTCTGTGGACTGATTTTGGATGCAGCTGTTACTCAATTTTACAACATACACTCACTGTAGTTTTGTGTTTTTCTAAATTGTAAAAGTCAGTAATTTAACTGATTCCTGTAAGACAGTTCAAAATATCTTCTCTTCTTTCAACTATTTGAATATTTTACTGGAGTACTTTTGATTCCAGTGAAATTATTCTTGCTTTTAAAAGTAATGTTTTGTGCTAAGCAGTAAAACATGAATGTTATTGAGATTGATTAGTATAAAAATTATTTTATTCTTTATTGTTGTAATTTTTCCCCTATAAAACCTTATTTTAAATTTTCTAAAAGGTGTTTATACTATGAAGATGAAATAATTACTTTATAATTTTCATAAGGATGCTAGTTTTCCATAACTGCCAAATATAAGATATTCAGATATGGAAAAATGGCTCATATCATCTCTGTGATAAGCTTTATTATTGTATGTTTAAAAGTGATTCTTGGGTGTCTGGGTGGCTCAGTTGGTTAAGCTTCTGACTTTAGATCAGGTCATGATCTTATGGTTTGAGAGTTCAAGTCCCACTTCAGGCTCTGTGCTGGCAGCTCAGAGCCTGGAGCCTGCTTTGGATTCTGTGTCTCCCTCTCTCTCTGTCCCTCCCCCTTCTCACACTCTGTTTCTGTTTCTCTCAATAATAAGTAAACATTAAAAGAAAAGTAATTCTTGAGGCTTATCATCTCAGACATGTAAAGCATAAGATTAACTATAGAGATAAGATTTTTAGCATGCAAAAGTAAGTTCTGTCTTGAAACTAATTCTTTTTCTTTATATGTTTATGACAAAATATATGATAAAAGTATAAAGTTTAATATTTGAAGCATTCCCTACAGTGAATAATTAAAATCACATTGAAATCACTACATGAAAAAGCATTCATTCTTTCTTCACATACTGTCGGACTTATCTATGTTAAAAAAACTTAAACCGAGTAAATTTTTAAAGATATTATTGACTTTATATAAGGATTAATGAATCTGGCAACATTCCATCCAGCAGTTAGAAAAGACTTTGAAGAGCTGTACAAAATACATGACTTCTATAGGCAGAAGAGAACCAGACTAGGAAGCTATACTTAACAAAAAGTGGATTGGTCCTGGCAAGGTCACTTTCCTTTAGGGCATTCAGGGTCTATCAGACGGATTACCTCACTAGTGCTAGTAGGTAACTCCTAATTCAGTGGTTTAAGATTCCATTTCTGGGATACCTGAAGCTGTAAATTAAATTAAGTCCTGGGTTGGTGATCATGGGCTTTAGCATAAGTGACTCTGTTGTCACTAGTCCTGTTGACATTTTTATATCTGTGAGATACTTTTTGCTCAAATACTCCTGTTTTGGCTTGCATTTATTATGCTTTCTATATCAAATACTTAGCACTGGTTTTTTATTAACTGAAGATATTATATTAAAATTTCAAATCTAGTTCTATCCTGAGGAGTTTGCAAAACCATTAAGAACTGTTTACTAAACTAATGAAAGCTCATTTCCTGAGGTATCTCTAGTAAAAACAAACAAACAAACAAACAAAAACTCCTCTTAATCTATTGTAGGACAAACTGACTCCAAAGATTCTATTGAATATTTATACATTTTTATTTTAATTTCTATACAAGGGTCAGTGAAGTTAGCTTACTTGTAATCCTTTTCTTTCTTTCTTTTTTAAAAAGATTTTTTAACTTTTATTCATTTTTGAGAGACAGAGACAGAGACAGAGCATTAATGGAGGAGGGGGAGAGAGAGAGAGAGAGGGAGACAGACAATCCAAAGCAGGCTCCAGGCTCCAAGCTGCCAACACAGAGCTCAATGTGGGGCTCGAACTCACAGACCATGAAATCATGACCTGAGCTAAAGTCAGGGAAGCTCAACTGACTGAGCCACCCGGGTGCTTTCTCTTTCTCTCCCTTCTTTCCTTCTTTCCTGCCTTCCTTCCTTCCTTCCTTCCTTCCTTCCTTCCTTCCTTCCTTCCTTCCTTCCTTTGTCATCTTTTTATTCTCTTTCCCTGTCATCCTCTATGGCAAATTTTGAGTCTATGGCAAGAAAAATAAATATGAACCCACAAGCAAACTTTTGGCCATAAATTTCAAGAGCTATCTAGTAAGAAAAGATGTCCTACTTAAAAAACTTAAAGTGAAACCAAATTAAAATACAAAAACTAATATTGAAATCTTTATTGCAGAAATTAAGGATTTTGTTGTTTCACTTTCACTGAATATCCCTCATGTATCTTTGAAATGGTGACCTTAAAAACAATTACACATTTTTGTTTTTATTCCTAAGGGCTACTTGCCAACCATATTACGCTTTCTGAGTTGGATCTCATTTTGTGGCTGCCCTTTAATCACTGAAGGTCCCTTTTTATCATTTCTGTACTAATTGGTGTTAAAACACTTGACAATCTATTGTGATTTGTTTTATTAGCTTGCATCTTTTTCCCCACTGATGATTAATAGAGATGTTAAATAAGATTACAACCTAATAACAATGCCCTCTCTACCCTGTCTGTGTCTCTCCCCAACTAGATGGCAATATGTTGTTGTTTTTTTCTTAAGTTTATTTATTTATTTTGAGAAAGCGAGAGAGAACAAGGGAGCTCATGCCCATGCATCTGCACACGTGTAGAGCAGGAGAGAGGCAGAGATGGAGGGGAAAAGAGATTGAATCCCAAGCACTGACAGTGCAGAGCCCAATGTGATGACACATTTGTGAACTGTGGTGGGGCTGGACAGTGTGGGGCTTAAACTCAGGAACTGTGAAATCATGACCTGAGCCAAAATCAATTTAGAGGCTTGACTGACTGAGCCACCCAGAGGCCCCAGCAATATGCTTTTTTGATGGGAGCAAAATACAGTTTCAGTTCAGTGTCCTGTGAGGAGTTATGCTGGATAATTTGCAGATTTGTGGTCTCCCTTCAGTCTAAGATGTCATAGACTCTGGGTCTAGAGTTCTTTCTTGTCTAGCAGGAAAGTGGGACACAGGATTAAAATGCAAGGGATGGCTAATGTCTGAGAGAAGACAAGAGCCATAATTAAGGGATCTTGCTCCATTTTTACTAGGACCAGAAGGCTTATAAACATGGTGAGGGACGTGCACGAAGAGACAATGAAACTGTGAACATTAACTCATGAACGTGAGGGAAAGGGGGTTTTGAAGATATTCAGTGTTAAGGGTTTGGGTTAATACAAAACAAAATCCTGGCACCTGGGGGCCTGGGCAGAAGGTTGTTTACAGCAGACGTGAGGCACCACCTCTGTTTACCTAAACTGGTCTAGGAGACAAGAGAGACAGTGCATGCTACCTCAGGGTCAACAAAGCACCTTTCTTTGGTTACTTAGCTCCTCTCTGGGCAATTTTGCCCTACAACAGTCTATAGTTCTATTTATGTTTACCTAATTTGGTCCTTCCTTCCTGTGAAAGCAGCTTTCTGCTATCAGACTAAATTGGGGGGTGTTTCTGCCCTGAATGCCTAATCTTGTTTATTTCATATACCTTTGTAGTGGGGGCTTTTCCCCCACCTTCTCTCCACTGGGGCCTTTGCCCCGCCCTCTTTATCCTGGGTCCCTTGGCGCCACCCTCTCTATACCTATTTAGTTAATCTTGTTTACCCAAACTTGGGTGTGAACACCCTATGGCTTTCTAATTCTTTATGCCTTGTTAACTCATTGGTGCCAGCCCAGGAAATTCCTAAGCTTATTCCTCACACTAAGATATATATAACATTTAAATTTATCGACAAAAATTTATGTTAGTATTTGTATCAAATAAAATATGAGCCTTATTCCTAAAAGAAAGAATTTCACACACATGTGGGCACATACACACATGTACACACATGCACACACACGCAGTCCTTAGGATATAGATATTTTAAAAACTAATTTTCAAATTTCAATTTACACTTTTCAATTTTTTGAAAGCTTCTTAAAGTGGATTTACTCCAAAAGGTGGGCTTCAATTAACCTCATCTCAGAATGATTCTTGTACCATTTTTAGGAATAGCTTTATTGAGATGAAATTCATGCATCATAAAATTCACCCTTTTAAAATATATGTCAGTTTTTTGTTCATACTTGCCCTTGGCAACCATCAGCCACTACTCTTAACTGTGGCTTAGATATTTTCATATGTTGTTGTTACAAATTTTTTTATATTACATATGTTATTTATTGTAGCTTATATATTTACTTCCTAGTTATCTTATATAGACACTTTTTTCTTGACATAATTGTAAGTTCAATTTGGCTGGACATATATGCTTATAACATAATATTTAATTGGATGTTTTGAGTGTAGCAACAAGGTAAAATAGATCACAACTTCAAAATGAATATGTGTCAGATCACATTAGAGTGATTTTATTTTATTATTGTTTTAATGTTTTATTTATTTTTGAGAGAGAGCACAGGAGGGAGGGACAGAGAGGGAATCCCAAGCAGGCCCTGCATTGACAGCACAGTCAGTACAGAGCCTGACATGGGACTCAATTCCAGGAATTGTGAGCTCATGACCTGAGCTGAAATCAGGAGCTGGATGCTTAACTGACTGAGCCACCCAGGTGCCCCCATTAGGCTGATTTTGTAAAGGAAATACTTCAAAAACCTTTTTGGAACTCATGGGTCATGTCCATTTGCTGTCCTTAGATCTTGGCAGGTGGAGTCTTTATTTAGATCTCTAAACTTTAGAGATTGCACTGGTTTGAATAGGGTCCCCACCGCCAAATTCGTCTATTCAGAATTCCAGAACACAATTTTATTTGTCAATAGAGTCTTTGCCAATGTCATCAAGTTAAGATGAGGTAATACTGAACTAGGGCAGCCCCCAAATGCAATATATCTTGGTGGTCTTAAAGCAAGAGGCCAATTGCGGCACAGAGACAGAGAAGGCCGTGTGGAGACATAGACAGAGATCGGTGGAAGGTGTAAACCAGACAAAGAACACCAAGGATTGCCACCAGAAGAGGCAAAAATTTCAGCTGGAGCCTTCACAGAGAGCATGCTCCTGCCGACATACTGATTTCAGGCTTCTAGGTCATAGAATTAATAGAATAGATTTCTGATATTTTAAATGACCCATTGTACACATCATGTATAAAAGATAAAACTAGGATTAAATACATGATATTAGGGAAATTTAGAGGTAAGAAGATAGATTGTTTTTCATGAACATTTTCCAAAGATCAGAGCATTCTGTTAAATAACAGGACTGCTACCTTTTTCTTTGGATGGAAGATATGAAATTAAAAAGGAACGGTGTGTTTGATAAAAAAAAAGGGCCATGAAAAGATAATATCTGAACTGGAAGATCTGAAGAAGAAAAGATGGTGCCTGAATATCATATATTGTATTCACACACTGTAATTCGACAATTAACAAAAAATATAACTTGTCTTTCTGTACTCATTATTCTAAATCTTCATCCATGAATGATTATATATCACCTGGATACATGTTTAAGTCAAATGGTTTTATAGATAAAATCCCTACAGAAACTATTGACTCAAGGATCCATGCCATCTAGGAATGGCCCAGCCATACCTACATTAAATATTAGAAACTAGATTTGGATTTTACAGAACATATTCATATCTGACATGTAGCTGAGGAGTCTGAAAACAAGAGACTGTTTCCATTGACCTGAGGCAGCAAGAAAGATATAGACACAGAGGTCAAAAGAAAGGGGTGGGGGGACAAGGCTTTGTTAGGAAGTAACTGAACTTCCACTGAATATAGGATAAAGGCTGCATTAGAGTTTCCAGTGGCCCAAAGACAACCTCCAGGGGAGAAGAAAGAGCTACCTGGGAATCGTTTAGGTCTTTCAGGCCTTAACAGAAGAGGAGCTGGAGGCTGACTGGTGATCATCTGATCCCAAGTACGAAGGGCAATTACAAACAAATAAGCATCAAAAACCACATACATCCTGTTCTAGAATAAGAACCATGAAAAACCAACAGCACTGTTAAGTTCTCTGAAGACCATAGGAATAAATGTCCCAGGGAAGAAAGAGATTTAAGTTTTGAGGAGGCCCTGAGGTCACAAATGAGATTTAAAAATAGCAGTCAATAAGGAACTTTCTTGTACCCTTAGCACCACTCCCTCCCCAGGCTTTTACAAGAATGTGAAAATGGCATTTTGTAGTTCAGGGGGAAATAAGCATGAAAAAAGAAAATCAACAATCACTTCACACATATTAAACCACATCTTGGTGAGGAAAAAAAAAAAGAATAAAGCATCTTCATACTGTTAAGCATTTGCAATTTAAAATAAGAGTTGAAAAACTTAAGTCTCATAGTGATCAGCAATGCTGAGGGGCATAAGGCAGACTACCCTTCAGGAGAAGATTTAGAGTGTGTGCAACGGGGAAATGAACTCCTTCCGGTTGCCTTCCATGAGTTATGTTAATTAAGGATGTCAGTCAAAATGTCTTATCTCATGGAGCAGAGGTTGTGCTGTGATGATATATAGCATGACACAAGCCATGATATGTAGGAGTACATGGAAGGAGGAAATTAAAACTTTCTCTAAAGCTTTTCCAATGCATTTTCTTACTTTCTAGCTTCAGTTTCCTAGCTGAACACTTTAAGCTCTTCCTGAAGAATTTCTAAACAACCTTGACCTGATGTTTTTTCATCCACCTGCCCTACAAGCATCCAGCCTTGGGGAAATCTTGTTGCCTGTGTTCGCTTTGTCTGTACACGGACTTTTAAGACTGTGGAGAAAATCACACACCTGAGCCAACTGGTGACACTATGCATTCATGGTTGCCTGTGTGATCAGTGTTCTAACAGTGATTCCAACTGAATTATGTTTCACCAGGCAATGTCCTTTCTCATTCTAACAAGAAATATTTTTATCTTCTGCACTTACTTCCTTTTCTTCCATGATTCCCCTTATTCCAAATAATGATCGAGCCCCCTATTTCACAAAGAAAATAGACCTCTCTGAGAAGTAACGTCCAATTCTGACTCCCCACAGCTGCAATCTTATCTGCATCTACACACACCTGTTTCTTTCATTAATGTGAAGTTCTTTCACCAAAGTCAAATCTGTATTTGCTCCTGTGTTTTAAACTTTGTCTTGTCCTAACTCTTCGGGACCTAACATTATTTATTAACTCACATTCTTCTAGAATATCAGACTGTCCCTTTTATCCAGGAAACTTCTCTATTTTCACATGAGTTTTTTCAAATCCCAACAAACATAGAAAATACAAAAAGGAAAAAGCAAGCTGTTTCACATTAAAAAAAAAAACAATGATAACACACATACATTAACACCAGCAAAAGTGAACAAAGATAAGTGTAAAATAGAAACAGATACTCATTTATTGCTGGTGGCAGTGTAAAATGATTCAACCTCCATTGGGTGACATTTTGGGCAATATCTCAAGTATTTATAAAAGTGTATATCTTTTTTCTTATAATTCTAAATCTGAGAATTATCCTATAAGGACATTTGTGCATACATAAATGGAATATGCACAGGTTTATTGCAATATTGCCAGTGATAAAAAATGCGAGTCAAATCAACTCACTGCTCAAAGCCTAAAATGGATCTGTATTTCACTCAAACAATATATCCAAGTACTGCCAGTGGCTGCTCTTTGATCTTTCCTTCATCTTCTCTGGTTGTCCCTTCACCTACTATGCTCCAGGCACATGGACTTTCTTGCTGTTCTTCCAACATGTCGGGCATGTGCCGGAAAAGAGCCCTTCCCTTTGATTGGAACACTGTTTCCATATTGCCTGCCTCTTGCATCTAGAATATAAAGTCCATGAAGGTTTTAATCTTTACCAGTTTTGCACACTGATAACAGTCTGAAATAATCCTGGTACATAGTAGGCACCTAATATATGTGTGTTGCATTAGTGAATAAACCTAGATCTCCATTAAAGCTGGCTGTTAGGGTATAATAGAGTAAATCCATAAAATATAATACCATGCACTACAAAAAAGCCAAATAATGATTGTGCTTTCTTTGTTCTGTAGAATATCTATAGGGCATATGTTAAATGACCAAAAGAAAAAAAAAAAGAAGAAAGAAAAGATGCAGAATCATAGAGTATGCTGTATTTGTATAAAAGGTAGAAAAAGAAAATACTAGTTCAGAGTTGTTTACATCTTTTGTAGAGAAAGTTTAGAAATGCATTAAGATACTAAAATTTTAAGCATTGCTCTCAGACCCATTGTTGTGAACTCTATCACAGGGCCACACCTAATTGCCCTGGGGGTAGGTAAGTGTAGCCTAGCCGTGCAGCCTTGAATCCAGCTCTTCACTAGGATGGAAGAGAATGAGCTTTTAGAGACTGAAAGTGTTCTCTATGGTGTTTAAGAAAATACTGTATATATCCATGTTGACCACAGAGTACAGATATTCTGATTTATCCCACAATTTCTAAACTCAGGTCTTTTTTTTTTCAGTCCTATACTTGAAAGGCAACTGCTACTTAAACGCTTAAATTATGCCAAGTGCTAAAAGTTTCCCCTTGTCTTATCTCTTCCTTTGAATTATTCATAGAAATCTGCAATGGTGTTACTGTTAGTATCTCCAAAATGCCTGCCCCAGCCTTTATGTAATACTTTCCACAAACTTGCCTTTCCTCAGTTTTTGAATTTCACAGGCTTTGAATATCTTGGTCTATTTCAATAACAGCCAAATATTCCTTTCTGCCTCTTCCTGAATCCTGGGAACCTTGTATATAAAGTAGGATATATGTTCCTGGTGTCTCATTTTCTTCTATTGCTTTTCTAGTCACTTCCAGCCCTAACATAAATCTGGCAGCTTCTTGAGCAAACTTCCTTGTCTGCATGCTTCTCAAGTAACACAGGGTCAGGAAAAGGAATAGATCCTCTCTGAGCTCCCCATTGTCACTTTCAGGTCATTTCTCCTCATTTCTCTTTCCAAAAATCTTAGATCCTTTGACATCTGACAAAATCCCCATCATCAGCTTACATCCTGGTCCTACAACTTTATTCATTGAAGATCTTAGCTCCTGCCCCACTGTTTTTGTCTGTGACTCTGCCCCATGTGGGTGTTCCTTTTGACATCTTGACATCTTGGTGTTTTGATCAGTCTATCAGTCAGAGTCTTTATAAGAAACATTATCACCCCTTATGGTTCACCGGGAGAGATTTTGATGAGAGGACAACTTATATAAAGGAAGATAGTCACAGGAAAAATGGTGAAATAACCTGAGAAAACTCATATTAAAACAAAAGGAAAATAGAAAATGCAGCAAACAAGCTGCAAGAATCCAATGACAAAGAAAGAATGAAAGAGAAAAGGAAAAGAGATGATCTAGACAAAGATTCAGATTTCAGTCCTGCCGTATATCAATTCCTGATTGTGATCATATCATGAACAAGGCTCCATGATACAGTTCTGGTCTTCACTTGACCGATTCAGGATTTCCTTCTAAGTATGATGCGTCCCAAGCCTTCTCGCGGTGGGCTCTTTGCGTGTTCTTCTATTGGAGGGCAGATGACGGTCTGGCAAATATGCAGTACCATAGCTGCTTGTGAAATTACTGATTGAATGAACAAATGAGTGGATGGTGAATAAGCCACATTGCCTCACTTGTTGGTTTATTTTTTTTAATTAAAAATTTTTTTTTCTTTTATGGTTATTTATTTTGAGAGACAGAGCACAAGTAGCGGAGGGGCAGAGAGAGAAGGAGACACAGAATCCCAAACAGGCTCAGGCTCTGAGCTGTCAGCACAGAGCCGGACGACCCAGCACAAACCGGAGGATCCTAAGCTGAGCTGAAGTCACATGCTTAACCGACTGAGCCACCAGGTGCCCCTCACTTGTTGGTTTAAATCTGTAGTTCATAAAACTGTTTCAAAGACAGTGCCTTTTTAAAGAAATTACCACACATATCTCAGTGCTGTGCTGCCATTACACTGTTCCAAACTGAATAAATGTGTTCACCTACATAACCCAGATGTCACAGACCTCACAAATCTGTGATTATAAAATAAGGTGGTATCCTCCTTTAATCACTAAGCTATGAGCAATCAAGAATCTTTAAGTTTCTTTGTTAGAAACTACTTCTCAAAGAGAAAAAAAAAAGACTCACTAGTCTTTTAACCACAGTCAGTTGTTTTTCCTTGTTTCTAGCTCCCATTTACCCTTTTCAGCTCCCTCAGTGTCCTTGCACTTTCTCACACCTGCCCCTGGAGTTGTTTTGTGCAGGGTCTTTGAATCAGTGACCCTACTCACTATTTAGGTTACGGCTCAAATATTACTTTTCAGAGAAGAGTCACCACACGTCTTTAACTCCTTTCCATCCTGTTACTTTATAGAAGATCAGAGTATTGTGTGTGTGTGTGTGTGTGTGTGTGTGTGTGTGTGTGTGTGTGTTTTAATGAAGCATATTATATTTGAAAGAGTTGATTTCTTATTTATCTATTTAAAGTTTTAAATATTTAAAGCTTTGCTTCTTAACAGTTTCCTTTCCTTACTAAATTATAAATTCCCCATAAGGAAGAATGCCGTTTGTCCTTACTGCTGAATTTCTACAGTGTAAAGAGTCTTTGTGTTCCCTTTAAACATCATCTATCAGTTGTTTCTATCATACAGATGACTTGACATCACAATTATAAAATTCATAAATAACCTGTGTATCTATATTTCATAGCATATAATATATATGTATACAGACAATTGTATTGCCAAAAAAGTTGTATTGAATTAATACTACTTTCCTTTACATGCAGGTAAAGGCTATTTATTGACAGGCTATGAATACAAGGGTTATTTATGTAAATATGCTCTTTATGTGAGAAAAAAAGATTTTAGAATAGCCTTTTAAAAACATTGACTTGTGTTTAGGTTTGCTAATAAGGAAGTGTTAGATGCTTTCTAACTTTTACTTGTTTTTATTGCCAAAGTTTGAGCTTTCATTCAAACACATAACTCCACTGTATATGGAATAAAGACATCTTGTGCTTTACCCTTAGCACATGAAGGATGGAAATTTAGTCATTGAGATTGGTATTTATTAAAATGACAGAGAGGCAAATTCTATGTGTCTTCTTAAAAACTATGTGTTTTTAATAGGGAAGCATAACTGTCTAACAGTATAATGTGCATTTGTACATACTGACTTTCTATCCAACATACCTGAATTTGTACCATCTCTGTTTCTCATGTTTGATGTAACGATATTTATTTACTCATTTATTTTTTTAATGACAAGTTCCAGGGAATAATACCATGTCTATTTTGGGGTGGAGGGCTACGCACTTCAAGTTATTGTTGCTGATAAAATATGATATCCTCAGATGCTACAATGAACTTCACTCATGACTCTGTCTCAGAAGGATTGGCCCCTAATACTCTGTAATCCATAAAGGACTCTCATATAGCATTATGAGGCACTTAATTTCAGAATATCAATAAAATCTAAAAAGGGGAATATATGTTTGCTTTATGTCTCAGATTTCTGAGATGTCCCATTAGAAACATTTTTATTTTCTCTTCATGGTACTATATAACATTTTACCTTCAGGGCTGTTTGCATTTTCATGCCAAACCTCTCCTTAAAAATTTTACTAACCTAGAGATTTAAGAAGGGAAATAAGGGGTGCCTGGGTGGCTCAGTCGGTTAAGCCTTCGGCTCAGGTCAGATCTCACGTTCGTGGGTTCGAGCCCTGCATCAGGCTCTGTGCTGACAGCTAGCTCAGAGCCTGGAGCCTGCTTCCTGTTCTGTGTCTCCTCCTCTCTCTGCCCCTCCCCCTCTCATGCTCTGTCTCTCTCTGTGTCAAAAATAAATAAAACATTAAAAAAATTATAAAAAAAAAGAAGGGAAATAAAATGAACTAGTAAAGGTTGGCTTTGTGGTCAATATCCATTTTTTAGTGATAAGATTTAGACAAAGGAGTTTCTATGATGTCAGAATAGAGCAGAGATTGTCAACTACTGACAAAGAAATACAAATAACCATGAAAGAGAATAAACCTCTGTATGAAAAGGCTATTACATGAGTCCCTTCAGCATAGATGGAGAGGTTTCTTCATATTTAAAATCTTGCAAGTTCTTCTGATACTTATTTCAAAAACCATGGGAAAGTAAAGTATCAATGTTCTGGCTGTGCTATAGTTATTCTAGAATCTGTCAGACTCCCTCTAGTCGGAATCCAAATTTTACTTGACTGATAAGCTTCGTTGAAACTTTGCCGGAACCTGATCTAGTAAAAATGATACACTCAACTTCTGTTTAAGACAGTTGAGGCAGTAACGTAATCATGGAAGCAGTTCAATTCTGGAATTAAATTAGTGGTTTGAAAGAGACCATCAAGTTAATTCCAGCTCTGATGACACACAGGTCTGTCCATCATATTATACATAACACATGGCAATTCATGAAATACATTACTTGCAGAGGCCAAAGCTAATGGCATTTGAGAGTTGAATGGAGAACATATCAGTAGCCTGGTATAACTTCAGGCTTGTAAATACTTGGAACTCTCAGTAAACTTTTAATAAACATCCCAAATCACTAAGGGCTTGAATGTATGCAGTAATTTTATAGCCTTTTGTTCTCTCTCTTTTCTTAGTAAGTACTTATAGGAGTTTTGCTGATTAGCCAGTGAACTATAAGTCTGAGGAAAAGTCTACAAAAAACGCGAAATCAGGAAGGACTTTTTTTTTTTAACACAAGTTGAAATGCTGTTATTTAGAAGAATAGGAAAAGCTATTGAATATTTTACCCTGAAAATGATTTTACTAAGTGTCCATTTTAGTTTAATATAAAGTCTATTGAAACACCTATGCACCATACCCAAAATCAATTTATCAAGTAGCTATGTTATCCTTCTGGGTTCCATACATCTCATTACTTTTGAATAAAGTTATTAAGCGATCTTGGTTAAATCACTGCCAACAAAGGTTTATATTTTTCTGTCAAATTTTTATTATACACATATAAAATCATTTTATTCATATTTAACAGACAAAAATAATTAAAACAAATAGAAAGGTTTTTTTTGCTTCAGGTTAAACTTGGTACATAAATTTTATTTTATTTTTAATGTTTATATTTGAGAGCGAGAGACAGACGAAGCATGAGCAGGGGAGGAGCAGAGAGAGAGGGAGACACAGAATCTGAAGCAGGATCCAGGCTCTGAGCTGTCAGCACAGAGCCCCACGTGGGGATAGAACTCCTGAATCATGAGATCATTACGAACTCAGAACCTGAGAGTTCATGACCTGAGCCAAAGTCAGACACCCCCTGACTGAGCCACTCAGGCACCCCACTACACAAATTTTAAAAGTAAAAATAGTTTATAAGTTTAAGCATTGATTTACATACAAAAGTTACTGAAACTTAGGGTATGACTCTGTGGACATCATATAATTAGAGAATTAAGTTGCAAATTTGTGAAGTATTTTCTTCTTTATTTTCTTATTGGGACAAGATTGTTTATACAGTTGCCGTACCTGAATATTCCAGGTAACAATCACATCAGAATTTAGTGGTGTAAAACCATGACTGTTTTATGTGCTCAGAGAACTGTGGGTAAGGAGTCTGAATATGTACTGTGGGGATGATTTATCTCTAGGTCTGGAGCCACAGCTTGGAAATCTCAGCTCCCGAGGGGCGACTGGAAGCACCAGGAACTGGAATCATATGGAGGCTATGTTATGTGCATGTTTGTTTGGCACGTGGATCAGATCCCTAAAAGCTTGGGTTTCAGATGAGTCTACTAACCCCGGCTCCCTCCTGAGATTTTTTCCACATGGCTCAGACTTCCTCAGAGTATGACAATCAAGTGTCTTATGTCTTGTCCTGGAACCCAAGAGCAGGTGTTCCACAGAATAAAGCAAAGGACACATGAACTCAGCCTTGAAATCTCAGAGTCACTTTGGCCATATTCTTTTGGTCAAAGCAATTACAAACCCACTGTAAGATATAAGGAGTGAGTCTCCACTTGCAGTAAGATGATTGTCAACAAATGTGTAGTCATGTTTTAAAAGCCACACCTTCTGGTATCTAAGAAATTATGCTTTTAATTAGTCCCATAGTCTATTTACTGATTTCTAATAAATATTCATAAATTTTTATTTAACTGAAGTTAAACATATACATACATTTAAACTTATTGGAAGGTTTTGAAATCATGATCGGATCTCATTACTAACTACTGAAATGAGCAGCACAACATGGAAAGAAGTTCATTCTCTTTAGGAAGTCTCATAGGTGGAACACTCTGGAATGATGAAAGAAGTCTCTTGGTATCTTGCCAGAATCTTCTCTTTCAGAAAGCTTTTTAAGCATAATTTGTCTTTCAATTCTAGTCTTTCAAATTTAATAGTCTCATCAAAAGTTTTAGAGATCAAGAAATCTTTCAGTAAGCCGATTCATAATTTGTAATGGGAACAGAGACAATTGAGATCTCCAAAGTTAAAGAGGTTTTATTTAATATTGCCCCCCTCCTTTGCAAATTAATATGTTTTTGAGGATCAGAATGGTAATCTATGTCATTTATCATATCACTTTTTTTAGGGGTACTTATTACCCATGTCACATGTATGGATCTATGCACTTATAGAAATAGAGGAGGACAAAAAGGGAGATAAAATAGAAGTAATGTAACAGTAATTGTTTTGGGTGGCGAAGTGCACTGAAAAGAAAAATAAACTGACTCTATGGAAGGAATTATGTGTGAAGGAGAGAGAAGCGCTTTCATAATCACCACTAGGAGATGTCTGTGGCCAGAGGTAGGCATGTTCTCGGTATCTACAGAAGAGAAAAGAGAAGACTGAAGTAAACAGAACTAAGTGGGCTTTAGAGTTAAATTCTATGACGGTAAATGAAGCTGTCCTATGCTGTATTTGCTGAAGGGGGATGAGATTACATTCCAAATGCATTCCAAATGCATGCCAGGCCTCCGTCACCAAGCTGAGCCTGGACTAAGAAACTACAAGTAGTATGCTTTCATCCTTATGACTGGGGAAGAATGAAGCTAATAGTAGGATTTTGGTCAAGTTCTTTATTACCCAGATCAATTATAAGAAATACCCTGATTCTTCACATAGTTTGTTAAATTAGGCTACAATGACTATAACAGACATTTTCAAGAGAGCATCCAACTGTATTAATTATAATACATGTATCTCTGTTTCTTCAGTTAAGTCCCTAATATGTAATTCTCTAAAATGTATTCCCCAAATTTACATCATGACCAACGGATAATTTTCTAGACAATGGATTCTACATGATTGAAGTACATTGCCAGTTATAAAAATATGTGGAATTTGTGGCAGACATAGACACTGTGCTGCCCAAATCCTGCTTCATGGAAGGACTCAAAGACCCGTTGCTGGGAATGATAGCCTTCAGAGGCTGATCCATTCTGAGAAGTCATGACCTTTCAAGGATGTCTATAGCCAGTGTCTGATGGAGGTGAGGTGTGATACCCTGGTTATTTGGGACAAACCTGGTGGGTCACTTAGCATCCAGAAGCTCTCACTGGGTTCAATTACAGCTGTCCCCAGGCCTCCGTCACCATTGATCTTGTTCTGCCCACTTCTGCTTCCCTTCTCTCCCTTCCCCCAGGGTTGATTTCAACCAAGGTCACTCCCTAATAAATGTCTTGCATGTTAAACTTTACCACAGTCTTTACTAGAAAACTTAACCTTCAGTAGAATCTTAAAAATTAAGTTTAATCAAACATGAATATAAACTATCAGAATATACTTAACTTCTAAGATATGCAAAAATACACTCTACTAGAAAAAGAGTAACTTATTTTTCTCTGTGAAAGAGTTTCTCCTCCAATTGATTGTGTCATTTTGAATTAAAATAAACCACTTGCTGATAATAGAAAGTGTCAGTGTCAATGTCAGTACACATTTCAAAAGCATGCTTGGAATAATGTATTGAGTAGAGGCTTGATAAATGTACATTGACTTGCTAGATAATGCTGTTGCCATATAATATAATGGTAAATAAAATTGTTCGAAATACCATAAAATATATGATAGTTTTCCTTTATAAAAGTGAATTGGGGTAGACAAGCTTTAACAGCAACAAAAACACTCTCAGAAAACTTTCTTTAATGTAAACAAACTACAACTCCCATAAAGACAGCTAGAAGGTTATAGATTGTTTTCAATGGTTTAAGATGGAAAAGGGTTTACTAATCTGGAGCCTATAATGGGAATAATTGACCAAGATGAATGAAAAGGCAGACATTTTTCTTTGTGAGGTAGAAAATGCCAGTTTAATCATTTACTTGCTTTTCATGTTTCTTCTTAGTTCAGTGTTTTGTGTGTTTTTGCGTATATGTAGTTTTAAGGTATGTTTTTCATTTGTCCAGCCTTTATTTTTATGTTGACATACTACACAAATCATTTTCTTGTGGTTATCTTTGTGTTTTACTCATGATTTTTTCTTCTTCACTACAACGTAAACACATTCTGGAAAACATGAAGACTTTTTACCCTAAGAACATTATTCTTAAAAATAAGAAATGCTTATTGGAAGTCACCAAATAAAAAATGCAAGCTTGTTTTCCTTCTTTTAGTAAGGAATTACTATATGCATTTTATCATATAAAATATAATTGCCAGGGCATCCTTGTTATATCGCTAAAAATAGGCACTGTTTTATTTTAACACAATAAAATTATACATTCATGTGCTTCTTATTGAAATGTGGACTTCTATTTAAAACCTCATATTGTTTCTTTACACATTATATGTATATGCATATACATATAGAATGCATTTTATGTTAATGTAATAAAAATAATTTTACTTAAAATAATGCTTTAATTATATATAACAGAGAAGAATGAAGTCAGTTAAAAGATATTAGATCAGGGGCGCTTGGGTAACTCAGTTGGTTAAGCATCTGGCTTCACCTTAAGTCATGATCTCACCGTTTGTGAGTTTGAGCCCTGTGTCCAGCTCTGTGCTGACAGCTCAGAGCCTGGAGCCTGCTTCAGATGCTATGTCTACCCTTCCCCAGCTCATTCTCCTCTCTCTCTCAATCTCTCTCTCTCCCTCTCCCTCTAAAATAAATAGACATTACAAAATTTTTACAAAAAGATGTTGGATCAAATAGCACATGCCTGTCCCAGAAAACATTTTGAAAGAGGGGGGGGGTCCATTCACTCCAAAACCATTGTAAGAACTCCTGAAAAAGAAAAAACAATTATGAACCAATTCACTACTAGTATATGCAACACAAGGATAAAAAAGAAAATCTAACATATGTCTTAAAGAAGAATCTCCTACTACATGAATGAACAGGCTCAATTTCACTGTTATAAAAAATGTATCATGTTATCATAAGTTAGTATTCTTTTTGTTTTTCATAAGACATCTGTTGAGTAATTTCTAACTACCAGACAGTCTGCTAGCAAAAGACTATACTTTCAAAACACTCAAAGTCTAAGGGTGAGAAATGACAGATTCTTAATTTTAAAGTGGGCTCATTTAAAAATTTTATGTATTATACTAAGTCATGGTTGAGATGACAAATAAAAGCAAAAATGGAGTATTTAAAGATTGAAGTCATACTTTAATCAAAGATAAAGTCTATAAATTTTTATGAGCTAATGGGTGTATTATCTTGGGACACTTACACTCCCTTTCTATCTAAATAACATTGACTTTTCATGGTCTTATCTAAAATGATTCATTACTGCACTGTATTACATTTCTTCTAGCCCATTCAGAAAGCTTGACTCAGATACAACCTCCCACTTGAACATTTGCCCCTGCATTATTTATAACTCTGTATTGATGTCAAATTTCCATCCACATTAACACCCAAAGAAGCTGTTACTACTTCTTATTAATGTAATGGCACTCTAGCCATTCTTAAGGGTCAACTCGCCTCAAGTTAATACACTTCTAACTTGCTGACCTAAGACCCTTGATCTGTAACAGAGCTAATTTACTTTCTTTGAGCTTTGCAGACCATTGGCCTTGAGGAGTAAAGAACCAACACCGCCTCAGATTAGGTTAGAAATTTTTTTTTTTTTTGCAAAATGTTTTTCTGTCTTTTTGGTCACATAAGCGATTTTACTGACCTCCCTTTGTAGATCTGCGGAACTTACCCTTTTTTGCAGAAAGAATAGCGTAACCTCTGCCCTTCTCAGAACAAGAACTGTACCCCTTCACACAACTACTGAACACTGAGATAACTATTGTAGTTGGCACTGTTGAGTCTGCAACATGATCAAGAAATGTTGCAGACAGCTGCACTCCCTTTCTTGATTAACTACCCTCAACCCCTTTAAAAATCCCTGGTTCATGTCCACAAAAACAGACACAGATCAATGGAACAGATTTGAAGACCCAGAACTATTATGGCAAACTCATCTTCAGAAAAGCAGGAAGGAATATCCAATAGAAATAGTCTTTTCAACATATGATGTTGGGAAAACTGGACAGCTACATGCAGAAGAATAAAAGTGGACCACTTTCTTGCACCATGCACAAAAATAAATTCAGAATGGATAAAAGACCTAAATGTGAGACAGGAAACCATCAAAATCCTAGAGGAGAACACAGGCAGCAACCTGTTTGACCTCAGCTGGACCAACTTCTTAGGAGACACATCACTAGAGGCAAAGGAAACAAAGGCAAAAATGAACTATTGGGACTTCATCAAGATAAAAAGCTTCTGCACAGCAAAGGAAACAATAAACAAAACTAAAAAGGCAACCTACAGAATGGGAGAAGATATTTGCAAATGACATAACTGATAAAGATTTAATATCCAAAATCTAAGAAGAACTTGTGAAACTCAACACCCCCTAAAAAAACCCCAAATATCCAGTTAAGAAATGGGCATGTTAAGAAAATGGAGCCTGCATGGTTCATTCAATTGAGCATCTGACTCTTGATTTCAGCTCAGTTCATGATACCAGGGTTGTGGGATTGAGCCCATGTCAGGCTCTATGCTGGGTGTGGAGCCTGCTTACAATTCTCCTCTCTTTACCTCTGCCCCTTTTTCCCACTAGTGCTTTCTTTTTATAAAAAAAAAAACACACCAAAATAAATAAAATCTATCTATCTATCTATCTATCTTTGAAATAAAAAGAAATGGACATGAAAGACATGAATAGACATTCCAAAAAAGACATCCAGATGGTTAGCAGACACATGAAAAGACATTAAACCTCATTCATCATCAGAGAAGTACAAATCAAAACTGTAATGAGATACCACTTCATACCTGGCAGAATACTAAAATTAACAACTCACACAACAACAGATGTTGCTGAGGATGTGAAGAAAGGGGAACACTTTTGCACTGTTGGTTTTTCCCTGTCCAGCCACTCAGGGAAACAGTATGCAGGTTCCTCAAAAAGTTAAAAATATAATTACTAGGATCCAGCAATTGCACTACTATTTTACCCAAAGGATACAATAATACTAATTGGAAGGGGCACATATACCCAATGCTTACAGAAGCATTATCAATATTAGCTAAATTATGGAAAGAGCCCAAATGTCCATTGTCTGATGACTAGATAAAGAAGATGTGGCATATATACACCATGGAATATTACTTAGCCATCAAAAAGAACAAAATCTTGCCCTTTGCCATCATGTGGATGGAGCTAGAGTATGTTATGCTAAGTGAAACAAGTCAATCAAAGACTGATTTCACTCATATGTGGAGTTTAAGAACAAAACAGATGGACATAGAGGAAGGGTGAAGAAAGAAAGAGAGGAAGACGAATCATAAGAAACTCTTAACAACAGAGAACAAACTGGGAGTTAATGGATGATAAGGAGAGCACTTGTGATGAGCACTGGGTGTCATTTATATGTAAGTGATGAATCACTAAATTCTACTCTGGCAAGCAATATGTTATCCATTAGAATTTAAATAAAAAGTTGAAACAAAAAACACACAAACAAAAACATTTGAAAATGCACCAAGTATGTAAGGAAGGAAGGAAGTAAATAAATAAATAAATAAAAATAAAGTAAAAAAAAAAAAATTCCTGAGCCTGAGCCAAGCAGGAACTTCGAAGTTGGTTTTTATACCAGAATCTGCCTTCTCCACAGGTTGTAGGTCTCCTGAGAAAAGTTCATGTTCCTTCTCTATTAAAACTCATCTCTTCAGTGATGAACTTTTAGGTGATGGGCAACTGAACTTGGGTTCAATAACATTAATAAATAGCAACAATCTCTAGATGCCACTCCCTCTGCTGAACATCACTCTATTTATATGCTTTCTTTTTAAACTTTGAACTGCAAGAAAGCTGGTTATAGACACTGTATCCAATTTGTCTTTTCCTTTTCTCTCTTACATTTAATCCAATCAGAATTTTACTTCACCACCCACCCAAAGTGCTCTTGTCAAGATTATCAATCACCTCTGTGTTTTTAGTCCAACAATTAATTCTCAGTCCTCAGACTTTTTTAACAGCAGTAAACAGGGTTGATGGTTGATTCCTTTTCCCTGGCATATGGCATATTTTCCTCACATGACTTCAAGGACACCGTCCTTTCTTGGATTTCCTTCTATCCTACTGGGCTTTTTTTATTTTTTATTTTTATTTATTTATTTTTTTTGCTCTGTTCCATTGGATATTTCTTTTTCTCTTCACTTAAAGTAGGTGTGACCCAGGGTTAGGTCTTTACTTTTCTTTCATTTTTTATCTAAAATGTTATCCAATGATATCATACAGCCTCACACACATCTGTTTCTATCCCAACTATTCCCAAGTTCATATATTTAGTGCAGATCTCTCTCCTGAACTTCAGACTTCTAGACTATCTGTGAACCTTATGTATACACGCATATACACATAATATATATAAAATATGAATGAAGACAAGTTAGGGGATACAACCGGACTTTATTGAACATTTCATGAAGCAGGTGGTCCTTACTCTCATGAGTTTGGAGAACAGCAATGTAGGGGAAAAAATTGCGAGCTTTTATAGAAAGAGGCAAGCATGAGATAAGGAGGAAGTACTCAGCCTGAGCTGGTGATTGGCTGGGATTGCATATCTGACCATATTTAGAAAGATCAAGAAACAAGGAAATATGTATTAAGCTCAGAGATGGCTGCCGTTGGCTAACTGCATATGCTGTATTTCTGGTCAAGTAGAAAATTTACAAGGACACCAAAGTTATCTAAGCTTTTGCTATCATGGTGTCCTTGGCAGGAGGTCTCCATGTTAGGCCTGGAAATTTATTTCAACAACATATAAATCTCCTTAGGGTTATCCCTTCAGTTTCTATTTCCACTTGTACCTACCTCTGATCTCTGATAGAATTCTATTGGATCTACCCTTACCCTCATACAAAGCATAATTACTTATCTTTATCTCCACTTATACCAAGTCATCATCATTTTTTCTAGTCACTGCTGCCAAGCTCTTGTCATCTTTTTAAAGACTCCATCATCTCTTTCCTAAATTACTAAACCAGTCTATTAACAGATCTCTTTGCTTCTTCCTTTTCCACCCACAGTCTATTTTCCACCATTGCAGGTCTTCTCTGAACTGTTAAAATTTGCAATTGACTTGTTCCAGTTCTTTCCATCCCCATTTCCTCCTTACATTTTTTTATAACACTTGCATGCTATAAAAAACTGTATTTTAATTTATTTATTTGGTTATCTTTGTGTTTGTCATAAAATACAGGCTTCCTGGTGATGGCAATTTTTGTTTGTGTCCCATAACATATTCCAAAGTTCACATGGTGCCTGGCTGATAATAGTTGGTTATTACATACCTGTTAAATGAGTGAAGGTGACTATTGTCTAGTGTATGAAACATGAACTCTGTCTGCAGATATATATGTGGCAAGAAATCAAGCAAGTCATCCCAGGGTCCTTCAATCTGTTCAGAATTTGAGGTATGTGATACCTTAGAAGATAAGGATGAGACAGGATCCGGAAAAGACAGTTGTCTGGAATCTTGTTTTGGGATTAGTTAATGGCTCTATCCTCACTCCTGCTGAGAAACACCATTCAATGAAGACTCCTCTATCAACTCAAGTTAAAAGTTTCATTCTTTGAAATATGAACGCTCCTGTGTTGGTAAAGTTGAAGGCAGGCCATGAACTAAAAATAAAGAAATTTAAATGAAAGTCTATATAAGGGGCACCTGGGTGGCTCAGTTGGTTAAGCGTCCGACTTCGACTCAGGTCATGATCTCACAGTTCATAGGTTCGAGCCCCTCATCGGGCTCTGTGCTGACAGCTAGCTCACAGCCTGGAGCCTGCTTCAGATTCTGTGTCTCCCCCTCTCTCTAACCCTCCCCTACTTGAACTGTCTCTCTCTGTCTCTCAAAAATAATAAATGAAAAAAACATTAAAAAAGATTTTAAAAGAAAGTCTATATAGTAAATATAGACACCTCCAAAGCTTTCCTCCCTCTCTTAGCTTCTAGAATGCTGGAAACCAATCTAAAATATCCAGGCAGTATATTAGAGACTTCTTCTCTGGTGAAATGGCGGCCAGAGAAAAAAAGACATATATATTCTAAGGCCAAGAAAAAAAGGCCCCTTCCTAGTCAATAAAACCTAACCAAACATACGGAGGCAAAACTAGTGTTTTTGAAAGGCTCCTTTTTAAAAATTAGTGGACCCTCGAGGATATTTGAAGAAATCATAAAAATTTTAAAAAGCAAAATAAACAAATAAAAAAAGAAACACAGAGGAAACAGAAAGAAAAGAAGCAGAATAGGGTAGGAGAAGAAGGTTAAGCAGAGAGACCAGCTTCAGCCTGGCCACAGGGGAGACCCAGAAAAACAGCTGTCACTGAACATAGCTTCCTTGAGACAAGGGTTTGCTCTGATGTGCCTGCCCATCATCCCATGAGGAAACAACTCCTCGGATGAGGCTGTTTTCATGGGCAGAAGGCAATTCTACGCCCAGCAGCTAGAAAATTGTGCACAATCCCAGAGAAAATGATCTAGGCAAGGCAATGGATGTGTTTGTTTGTGTTTGTTTTGATAAATCTTTTAGTAAATTTTGCCATCTTTAGACATGTGGTTAAAATGGCAAAAATCAATATTTTTACCACAGAGGGATTTTAGAAGTTTAGGGAACACTTCATCAAAAAGTTATTTGAGCCAGGACCAGCAAACTGTGTCAGTAGGGAAATTCCTCTACCTACTTCATATAGTTATAAATACCAAATAAGTCGTGTATAATAAAATGTTTCGTAAATGATAATAGTTCCACTTTGCTATAATGAAGATAATTTGGGATAGCTGGAGAAAAAAACATACTCTTATTGGTAAGAATTATGGCTGATATTAGCCAAAATAATTGCTTTCTAAATTTTCAGATTTCAAGAGAGTTCTAAGCCAAAGATCTTGGGTTTACTATTATTATTTTAATTTTAAGTCTTTTATCTGTCCTGGACAAAGACAAATGTCTTCAACATAAGTTGACAGAGAAACTTCAAATTGCCAAGGAAAAGACTGTATTGACTTTAAGGAATATTTTATTCTTAATTATATAGTAATGTTGCAAATCTTTGAAAGACTTAGCTCAGAATAAGCCTCATTCTTCAGTGTAAAATGAGCTATAATATTTTAGATAAGATAAGGACACTTAAGTATAATTAAGGGAATTAATATTTTTAAAAGGTACTGGCATCATATTTTTTTCTTAAAAAAATAGACAGTTGAAGAAAGGCTTATTTGAGAAAACACTTTTGTAACTAATCCATTCCCTCTTATGTGGAATAAAAATTCTCCTTAGTCTGGATCTTTCAGAATTTAAATTGTTTTCTCTCAAGAGTTGTTGTCAAAAATCATTTTAATTCTTGCCCATCACTGTAGTCAATGACCATGCACTTGCTATCACAGTTTCCCCTGAAATCAAAGTATTCTTTTTAGAAATGTCCTGTCATTTGCAGTTTATTAAAAATTCCCCAAACTGTGAATATTTTGTAAACATTTGAGGTGAAGAAATAATGCATCACAAAATGAACATTTTTCATTTTTCCTGACAACTATTGTTCAATTTTAATGATTTACGATCACATTTTAAAGCACATTGCTAAATGAGCTGTTGCATTTATGTTTTGAAAAACATAAACTCTACATGATATCTGATCTCATTACTGCTTGCTGTCACTAAAATCACAGACAGTAAAATTTTTTAAAGACTGTCATTCTTTTCAGATAAATATAAAGATATTTAGCAAAAACTCTTTGTGTGGGCTACATAGAATAAAAAGTGAGCTATAGCCCAGGAGAGTTGGTATGTTTAGGCTCATTCAAATCCAGAAGATAACTTTCCATGAGTTGGGAAGAAAATAAATAACTGATTTAACTTCTTCCCACACTGATGTGGTATAGTTCATATTAGCAATGCTTCAAATGGCAATAAGCATCTTCAAAAACTAAAGCATTCTATGAAATTGATAAGTAAGGAATAAGACTGCAAAAAGCATCCTTATATGTGTGTGTGTGAATATATATATATTTGCTTTTTATAAAATAACATTTTTATAAAGTAAAATAATTACCAGGTATAATTAGGAGAGAATTAAAACCTGAAGAATATATGGCAGTTTAACTGGCTCTGTAGCCACATCTGGAGAGATTGCGTGTCTCACCCACTGATTGGCGCGGGCTGGCACTGGCTGGCGCTGGCTGGTGCTGGCTGGCGCTGGCTGGCGTTGGCTGGCGTTGGATGGCGTTGGCTAGTCAAACCAGTTCATGGTAGAGATAAGGTGTGAGACCCTGTGCCTCAAAATCTAGGATTTGGAAGTGAGAAAACATGTACATTTTTTATTACTAAAGTGATAAACCACCAATAAAAATGAGAGGATCCAAACACTCCTCCTTTGGCTCAATGTATGAAAATGATAGTATAGATGTTTAATGTGATTTCTGAATGGAGGGGAAAGACTCCTTGATAGTTCACAGCCAGCAGCTTTTCCCTCACATTAATTTGAAGTTCAAATTTAGATTGCCCATTTCATCTAGCAATCCACCTACTGAAACATGTTCGCAGCATTTTCAGTTCACAGGTGTTATGACTCTGAGTGCCCCATAGAAAGAAACAACAAAAACAAGATTTCTTTGGGGTAATATAAGCTGAGCCCAAGCCCTGCAGGATTTCAATGAAGTAATGCTCTGCTGTGGATTCCTACCCTAACTGAAGTTCCTTAAGATATTAGAAGGCAATCCTCAGTGACTAAGAACTAATAGACATTGCAGACCTAAGATTATATTCCAAGAAACTTCATATTATAAAACCCTCTCTCTGATACTGAGTCTAAAATGAACAACCATTAAAAACACAAGAAAATAGCAAGGCATAATGAAACCAGATGTGCGGTTTTGCAAAATAACAAAATAGATGTTCTAGGAATAAAAAAATGGCATTATTGTCTCTCTTTTTGCCTGATCGGAAACCGTGAGTGCTGTCTTCCCCCAAATGTCTTAACCCGGAGGGCGAGTCCGGCGCCCTGTCCCCGGTGTTCAGTGTTATTGAAATGAAAACTCAGTGGGAAAAAAGAGTTAAACAGCAGATCTGAGACAACTGCAAAGAAAATTGATAAACTGGGAAAAATTAAAGCATGTTTACTGAAAGTCCATGTGGAAAGATAACGATATGGAAGGACATAAAAAATAGGCTAAGAACATAAAGACTAGGATGGAGAAGTTCAACATATAATGAAAAAAAAATTCCAGAAGTATAGAATAGAGGAAATGAGAGAGAAAGACTATTAAGAAATTATAAATGAGGATTTTTCAGATTCATAAGTTTCAAGAATCATATTTTTAGTATATATATAGCTGAAGCAAGCACAATAAGTTCCAAGAATTATAATAAAGTCATACCCAGGCTGGGTATTATCACTCTAGAACCACAGAGACAATGTTTCTTAAAGATTGCTCTCAAATAAAGGAAAATTAAACAAACTGCTGCCTCTGAAACAGGAAAAAAAAATAGAAGACACTACAATAATATCTTCAAAACACTGAAAAAAATTCTCAATGTAGAGAATTATTTAAGTTATTTAAGTTATTATTTAATATTTAAATATTTAAGTTATTATTCAAAACTAAAGGTGGGGGGAAAACCCACATTTTCAGGGAAACAAATAGAATCGTCACTGAAAGAACTACCAAAGAATGCATTTGAGATAGAAGGGAATTTATCCTAGAAGAAACGAGAAGCCGGAAACAGTGGATAGGAGTAGAGACACTGGCAAACGAATGGGCATATATAATCAGGGTTTCCTTGCTTAAAACTGAATTAATAAGATTATTCCTAAGAGAATGAGGGTTCAATTTAGAATTCCTAAACAGGAAATAATAATGACTCTGTGGTGGAATTAAGTATAATTTAGAATGAGTAAGAAAAATGTAAAACTAAAATACTAAATAGTAGCTGTATGTTAAGAGAGAAGAGTATTTGGAATTAGAATGCAAGACACTTTTTAGGTCCAAGAGGATAAAGAGAGAGAGATACTGATTAAGTGTAGACTTTAAGTGAAATATGTAGGTACTCATTAAAATCTTGGAAAAATTATGTCTAAATGATAGCAGAAAAATAAAGAATGATGTTTGCTTAGCTGATTTGAGTGACCTGAGAAAAAAGAGGGGCTCCCAGGTGGCCCAGTTGGTTAAGCATCTGACTTTGGCTCAGGTCATGATCTCACGGTGCCTGAGTTCGGGCCCCATGTCAGGCTGTTGGGCTCTGTGCTGACAGCTAGCTCAGAGCCTTGATCCTGCTTCAGATTCTGTGCTCCCTCTCTCTGTCTGCCTCTCCCCTACTAATGTTCTCCCTCTCTCTCTCTCTCTCTCTCTCTCTCAAAAATAAAACAAACATTAAGAAAAAAAAATAAAAGAAGAAAAAAGAAGCCCCCATTCCCTACAAAGGAAGCACAAAATAAAAATGGTATCCAAATGTGAAATGTGAAAGTTAATGCATTTCTGATTGATCAAAACAAAATTTCTTTTTTAAAATTTTGTTAACAGAACAAATGACTACAATTTAAGAACAAAGAAAAGTTGACATTAAAGGGATAGAAAACATGTTCTATTTATGCATTTATTTATTTTAGAGAGAGGGAATGTATACATGTGAGCAAGCAGAGGAGGGACAGAGGGAAAGAGACAGAGAGAGAGAGGGGGAGAGAGAGAGAGAATCCCAACCATGTTCCACACTCAGTGACGAGTCTGCCATGGAGCTCAACATCAGGCTCCAGCCAACAACCCTGAGATCGAAACCTGAACGGAGATCAAGAATTGGAGGCATAACCGACCAAGCCACCCAGGCCCCCTTAAAAAACACATTTTAAATGCCAAGATTAAGCTAATAGAGCCCATGAATTCTATTGGGACCCTTGGCCTATGACATATAAATTATTTATCCAAGTGGAAGTGAATATGGCCTAAGGCCTGTGAATGTGGATAAGTCAAAGTCATGCTGAGTTGGTAAAAAATGGGCACATTAATGCTACAGTTTCTGTTTAGACTTTGATGCTTAGCTCTTCAGCTGCTTTCAAAACTGTGAAAGTCATTTGACAATAGCCAGAACTACAAAGACTCTTATTTCCTTACACGTAGAATGTACTCCATAAATACTTATTGGACAAATAGATGATTTTTTATTTATCAAAAGGAAGCATCCCCTTTTTTTTGTTAGCTCTTAACCATCATTGACACAAGAAAAAAACTTGTGGACTAAAAAGGGTTCAGGTTGTGCTTGAACATGAATCTGTTAAGGACACCTTTTCCTTGAGTTACATTTTACAAATTCACAAAATGGAACACTGGCCCAAAGATTGGAGAATTTTCTGAGAAGTGGGTAAAAAATTATTCATACATGAATGCAGAGCAAACAAAAACAGGGTCCATGTTATCACGTTTCTGCTTAAAAACATGTTTAATATACTATGAAATGTATAGCTTTACTATCTAGATAAATAGACTTTCTAAAAACAACATGGCTTAAATATTTAAATGATTACATCACTGTCACATTAGCTGATTTCATCTCTTTCCATTAGTCAGTAAAATTTGGGAGAAAATTTTGTATTCATGATACAAAAAATGCAGTTTACTCTTAGAAGCAGTCCACTCCATTTATTAGAGATTTTTCTTCAGGTAACTGAAATAGACAATTTCTCTAATATTTTTCTTCTCATCCCTTGAGGTAGCCTAATATGTTGGATTTCAGAAGGCTTACTTATAACTAGAGTTTGTAATTCTATACCTCTGCTTATTATTTAAAAAGTAAACATGTTTTCTAAAATTTTCAAAACAAACATGTAAACAAATACTTTCTATCTCTCTTTCCCCTCAATATCTCCTACCTTCCAAACTGATTTTCATATAAAAGAAGTTGCAAATGGACAGTTGTTAAAAAGACTTTGTCTTACTATTTCAAAGTCCTGGTCAATTAAGTCAATCCAGAAATTTGAAAGAACGTGTTAGAAAAGTGACCTTTCAATAGTGAGTCACTCACTATCAATATCAAACAACTGTCACCATTTCCAATCATAATTGTAAATGTCAGACAAGAGAACATTCATACTATTAAAAATAAAATGAAAAAATTTAAAATAACTGATAGAACGTCTAACATGACACAATGCGTTGGGGCACCTGGATAGCTCAGTCAGTTGAGTGTTCGACTTCAGCTCAGGTCAGGATCTCACGGCCCTGTGGGTTTGAACCCCTTGTTAGGATCTGAGCTAACTACTCAGAGCCTGGAGCCTGCTTCAGATTCTGTGTCTCTCTGACCCTCCCCTGCTCGTGCTCTGTCTCTGTCTCTCTCTCAGAAGTAAACAAATCAACAAAAACCATGAAACAATGTGTTAAATATTCACTCACTATGTGACAACTTTCACACCCTGTCAAGTGCATATACAGATCCTGTGTATCTGATTCTTATGACATTTTATGGCATGTGGACTTCAATGCTGTGGTCGTCTACTGGATTGAATGCTTTTACAATAACTGCAATACAAGGTCCACAATGAAAAAAATCATCGCTAAATTTCTAATCATCAAGACATTTACAAGAATTTTTTTTTACCTTAGAGGGAGAGAGAGTGTGCACATGAGTAACAGGAGAGAGGGGGCATACGGGGGGAGAGAGAGAGAGAGAGAGAGAGAGAGAGAGAGAGAGAGAGAGAGAGAGAAAATCTTAAACAGCCTCCACACTCAACCCAGAGTCTCCATCCTCAAGCAGAGCCTTGATCCCAAGACCCTGAGATCATGACCTGAGCAGAAATCAGGGGTCTGACGCTCGAACACCGACTGAGCCACCCAGGCTCCTCTACAAGAAATATTTTGAAAGAAGAAAATATATTTCGATATCCTCAAGCAGAGTAAATGGCTTAGAGGTTCCCCAGCCTACTGGTAGTGTGTTTTTAAGGAGAAGAGAGCTGTGGAGCTGTGGGGAAGGTCTGCCAATTAACGGATTTATAAGTCAGGTCCTACAACTTCCTGACTGTAGGTGGGGTTGCGAGTTCCATGAATGAAGATGCAGCCATGAGGAGAACCTAAGAGCTCTGGAAGAGGAAAGGGTCTGATACTATTGGTGTATTATCCAGCCTGCAGCAAGCTAAATTCCAGACTTCTTGTCCTGTGATATAATAAATATTTACACTGTGTAGACTAATTGTAGTTGCATTTTATGTAACTTGCAATTAAAAGCATCCTAACAGATACACCACCATTAGTAAAAGAATTAAGCATGTAGGGATTATTTTTTTTTAACCAAACATTTACCATTTTGCATGGTAAAAAGAAAGCCAAAAGGTGCTGCTAGTTCTGTTTGAAGCTTTATATATGTGTTTATGAAGATGCTGCATATCTTTTCTGAGGTTTGATTTCTAAGTCTTCAAAAAGTAGATCAATAATAAATGATAAAAAATAACACCTCCTTTGAGTTTCTGTCCCTGATGATGTGAAAACAAATGAGGATATCATATATAAATATTTCTACAAATTTAGTCAGCTCTGAAATGCTATGAGAGTAAGGGAAGTGACTGATTAAATATGAACATATGAGGAGAAAAAATAATAGCAGGACTTTTGTTTTTTCTATTGCCCTTGTTATAGTAGAAATTTATCATTTTGACTTAAGACATCCAACACTTTTTGTTTTGAAAGGAATCACATGGATGAGAAAGAAGCAAAGCCCTCATTCTCTTTACAGTAGCCCAAGAAGGTCAGATGCTCCTTCTCTCTCATTGGCTTCTAGCATGTTCGGGTATTCCAAGGATGTGGTCAACTGAAGGCTTTCACAAGGAATTGGATTCTTCTAGAGTGAAGCAAAACCTTTGTGGGTAGTCAGTACCTGCCAAGGCTCTGGAGCAGTCCAAGTCTGGCAGCCCAGGGCTAGAATGTGGGGGACCATGGCAGAAGCTTTTCCAAAACCCACTGGTCAGGAACGTCCATTTTGCCTACACCTTGTAGACTCTGAAAGCTCTTGGATATGTTCCTTTATGTTTCATTTTGCTTAAGTTAACCACAGGAGGTTTCTGTTACTTGCAGTCAGAAGGCAACTCCAGGACATCTATAGAAGAAGTGTTTTTTATGCTCAATTAATTAAAACTGTAAGGTTGATTAGAATTTTATTTGTAAAAATCTTGTCCTAGACTCTGTTAACTGTTACATCTCTCTAAGTTTGTTGTTCCCTGAATTCTTTATAATTATCTGAAAAGTTGACAATGTGATTTAAGAGAAAGATTAATAATATGTATACAAGCATGACTTTAGTTAATTTACTTTTGTTTCCACTTTCATTTAAATCAACTTTTGCTGAGAAAATTCACTATTTTACTAATGTGGATGTTCTTATTACAGAAGCTGATTAAAACTTGTTAGGTTCAAATGGAGATTCACGTTTTTATCTTTTACTTTGAATGGAGTTCCCTAAACTTTTGTGTAAATCACAAGAAGGAGGGCAGGGAAATTGGAATAGCTTTCCATTAACTATCCTAGCTGGTGTTAAAATGTAGTATTCCTGAACAATGTATCAGTGTTCTTTACAAATGAATGAATAGAAGGAGAAGTTACAGAGAGAAAAGGAAAGAAGTTTTAAGGCTATTTTATAGATAAGCTGACTGTGGTTGCATTATATAGCATAGATTGTATTATAAATTGGGAATGGTTGGGTTAAAGACTCAAAAACTAGTTCACAAAGTATGATCCCAGATTAGTATCAAAAGCCTCACCTGGAAACTTGTAACAAATATGCAGTCTCAGATCTCACCCTAGACCTACAGGATCAAAATCTCTGAAGGTGATCCCCAACAACTTGCACTATAACAAACACTCCAGGTTTTTCACTGGCATGTTAGATTTTGAAAACCACCGAACTAAACAATTTGGTCAAAGAAAACCAAAACAATGGAAGCAAATCCTTCCACTGTGCTTCTGTTGCTATGCTTCATACTCTGTTGTAATTTATTTGATAACAGGTCCATCTCCCCTAATTGATTATGTTTATATCAGCAGCTGTGTCTTATTTACTTCTGGGAATCTCTGTCACAGGCTTAATACATCCATCAATAACAGATATCAATCAAAGTAAACACTTCAGATGAACTCCAAAAAAGAAAGTAAACACTGACAATTGAATAAAAATTCTAAATGAGTTATACAGTAGCTTTGTCATATTTTCCTTACCACTCTTCTTTTATTAATGGAAAAATAACAAAGGTTATTCTTGATCATTCATCTTTGGATGAGTTGTATATCTATACTACCAGTCTGACTTTATTTAGTACTTTATAAAATAAAACCTGCCATTATTCACCAATTCGTATTATATAGTGAAGACATTATTTCTTTAAAAAAATATTTATTTATTTATTTTGAGAGAAAGAGCAGGGGGCGTGCAGAGAAAGAGGGAGAGAGAGAAAATCCCAGGCAGGATCCACGCTGTCAGTGCAGAACTTGATGCGGGGCACAAACCCATGAACCAGGAGATCTTGACCTGTGCTGAAACCAAGAGTCAGATGCTTACCGACTGACCCACCCAATAATTCCTGGTGAAGATATTCTTATTTTTGTATCTCAACCAGCTTTAAATGGTAGTGATACACTTTAACCATAATTATTATGAAAGCATTGTTCTATTTTCTTGAAAGAATTTGAATTTATGCAGAAAAGTTTTATGTGCATAGATAAATAGATAGATAGATAGTTCTATCTGCATAGATAAAAGTGGTAGCTGTTTATTCTTCCACTCTATTTTGTTATGGTTTACTGAAGCAAGAGATGATTATGACACTCTTAATAAAGTGTTTGTATTCCAAAACCATAATTTTTTCCCTAATGATAACTAAAGGAAAACAACAAAACTTTGGTTGTGTCAAGGTACCAGTGAATACATTGTTTAAAACCTCAACTATATCATTTCATATATGCATTTAAATAATTGTAAGTACTTCTTGAAATAAAATTTAACTATGGAAATTTCTCTCAAAAGTAATAGTTATGTAAGAGGGAGATTAGACAATTCTCTACCTCAAAAAAATAACTTGACATTGGTCAAAGAGGGTTATGTGTGGTTTTGTGTTTTGAATTACATAAACTTTTAATAAAATTGCCTATCACTATGTCAATAAAATGTTAGATTAAAATATCAAGACCAATGATTCTGATTTCAATTATGACATCCAAATTGGTTGAAGATCAATATAATAAACAGCTTTGGGAGCCTTAGGTATGAGATGAAATACATTATTAACATTTACCAAGAGTAACTTTAAAAAGTTATTTTTGCCACATAAGATTTCTGATGTTCACTTTAAAAAAATTTACTTGGGGTGCCAGAATGGCTCAGTCAGTTAAGCATCTGACAGTTTTGGCACAGCTTATGATCTCACAGTTGTGAGATCAAGCCCCATGGAAGACTCCATGCTAGGCCTGGAGCCTGCTTAAGATTGTCTCTCTCCCTCTTCCTCCGCCCTTCCCCACTCTCACTTTCATGCTCTCTCTCCAAAAACAAAACAAACACAAACCAATTTTATTTAATTATACAAAATATATTTGTTCTCCGAAGAATAAAGAGAAAAAACTCTTATGCACACAAATTAAAATGCAAAATAAATCTGTAATCCCATTTTATGCTGTATAATCTTCTCAGTGTTGTCTATATGTATGTTTATACATTTTTAAGAAGATATGTAACATATATAAACCTATATCAACTATTCTTTGAAAAACTAATATTAAAATCACTCTCTGTATTACAAATATACACATCTATATTATTATATTTAATGGCTGGATAGTATTTATGGAAATATTGTATTATAATTTGTTTACTAAAACTTAGTTGATAACATTGTGTTTTTTTCCTAATTTTGTGTTTTAAATTGTGCCTTTCTATATTTTTATACACACAGCTATGCAAATATATTTCCTTATGACACATTTTTAGAAATTTTCACACTTAAGTATATCTTTCTTTAAAAATATTTTTTTATTTAAAAAGGTTTTTTAACGTTTATTTATTTTTGAGAGGGAGAGAGAGAGACAGACAGACAGAGCTTGAGCAGGGGAGGGGCAGAGAGAGAGGGAGACACAGAATCTGAAACAGGCTCAAGGCTCTGAACTGTCAGAACAGAGCTGACGTGGATCTCAAACCCATGAACTGTGAGATCAGGACCTGAGCAGAAGTTGGACACTTAACCAACAGAGCCACCCAGATGTCCCTAAGACTGTATTTTTTTAAAAGCAGTTTTAGGTTCCCAGAAAAATTGAAGGGAAGGTACAAGAGTTTCCATATACTTCCTGCCTCCACACAAGCATAACCTCCTCCATTACCACCCCCAACCAGAGTGGTACATTTATTACAACTGATGAAACTACATTAAGACATCATAATCACTTACAATACATAGTTTACTTTAAAGTTCTCTGTTGTGTTTGTACATTCAATGTACAATGATATGCATCCATCATTATGGTATCATACAAGGTATGTTCACTGTCCCCCAAATCCTCTATGCACTGCTTATTCACTCCTTCTCCCCACTCCACTCCCTGGCAACCACTCATCTGTTTATTCTGTCCACCGTTTCGTCTTTTCCAGAATGTCATAAATGTAGAATTATACATTATGTAGCCTTTACAGATTTGCTTCATTCACGTAGTAATATGCATTTAAATTTCCTCATGTCTTTTTCATGGCTTTAGAGCTCCTCTTGTAGCATTGAATAATAAAATTCCATTGTCTGAATCAATCCCAGTACACGTAGTCACCTACTCAAGGTGTGCTTGCTTGCTTCTAGGTTGTGGCAATTACGAATAAAGCTTCCATAAAGCATCTATATGCAAGTTTTTGTGTGGATGTATCTTTTGACTCCTTTGAGTAAATAACAAAGAGTGAGATTTCCAGGAAAAAATATATGCAGCTTTCTGAGAAACCTTCAAACTGTCTTCCAATGTCACCGTACCATTTTGCATTCCCCCCAGAAACTTAGGAGAGTTCTGTTGCTTTAAATCCTACCTTGTTTGGCAGTGTCAGTGTTTTGGATTTTGCCATTCTATAGATGTATAGTGGTATTCCATTGCTATTGTAATTTTCACATCCCCCATGAGATATGACATGCAGTATCTTTTTCATATATTTATTTGCCACTTATATATCTTCTTTGATGAGATTCTGTTGAGGCCTTGGCCCATTTCTTAATTGGGTTTTGTTTTCTTATTTTGAAGCTTTAAGAAATCTTGGATAACAGTTCTTTATCAGATGTGTCTTTTGCAAAAATATTTCTACCAGACTGTGGTTTTTCTTCTCACACTTTTGACATTGTCTTTTGCAGAGCAGAAATTTTTAGTTTTAATGAAGTCTACATGAACTGTTGTCTTCTATACCTATAGTGTGTTTAAGTCTTCTTATCTGGGTAGTAGACAGAAACATAGAAAATCTCCGGTTTTGTTATATTCTTATTTCAAGCTCTCATTTTCTCTCGAGAGCTAAAAATCTATACTTTGATACACTAAATTTAATGTACAAATTGGAGGTGTTTCAAAAAATGAATTGCAGTTTGAGGTGGTTTATAAAATTATATTGAAAATGTTTATAACTTAATAGTAATATACTTTTGAATCATTTATTAAGAAAAATTTTCTACATTTTCCATTGTTATTTGAATATATATACAAATATATATTTCTACATCATCTGTTATGTTATTTGAATATGTAGACAAATATATATATATATTATTCCAGTTTAGGTTAGTGATTTTGAAAGCAGATAGCTGAGTTTTCCCAAGGAATAATCAAACTGAAGAGAAAGCCTAATATTTTGGGGGAACTAGTAATTTGTGTGAGATTCCAATGAGTAAAATAGTGTTTTTTAATTTGCTCAATATCAGTGTGAGACAGGATGTTGTGATAAATTAAGAAAACACATTCTACATGTACAAAATTTAGATTGTTTTAAGACTGTGATTGTTTTTCCATGATTAAGCAATCTTTTGTCATTATCTATAAGATCAAGAATTATTCTGAACCAGTGATACTGTAAGACATTTTATTATTCAGGAAATGTATCTGCAAAACTATCAAGATTTATTAACTTCACAGATTCGGTTTACCTCTTCTTTTTAAGAAAAAAAACAAGTGTTTACTTCCAGAAATATGTACTTTTATGATCTTCTGCCAAGGATGGGTAGCGTTTCAAGGGATGGGGGAATGAGTGCTGGGTGGGTGGGGATTTTGGATGGAGATTACAGACATTGCAGATGTCAGGAAAAGTTTCAACGTTGTTTGGGAGTATAATACTAGCTGTCATGATCTGGAGAATATCTAGGAAAGCAATAATCTGTAATTTCAGAAGGACAATTTACTAAACATCCTGAATGTATAAACTAAACATGCCTCAACATTCCATAGAAAGAGGCAAAATGAGCTTGGTAGAGGATCTGGCTACATTCTCTATCTGTGAGAGAGCCTGTGATAGCTTTTCCATATACTCCATGAAAAGTTTATGATGATTAAGCAAGTGCATTTAAAAGAGCTAGCATGTAATAAAGCTGTATGATATATATTTCCATTTCAAAAAGATTTATTTTTGGTAGGTATCTTAGGATATCTCTTTATCACATGGGTTGGTAGGGACCTACTGACAATTTATAATAGACAAATAGCAACAATGAAAATATGAAAACAGTCAAGCAAGCTATTTAAGTATTCAGGCTCTGATGTATGGACTCTATAGTTATGAACTCAGTTCAAACATGGACTTTATAATTAGCTGGTTATGTGAGCTTGGATATGGCATCATTTTTTGGAAGATTCTCTTTTCTCATTTGCGAAATGAGAATTATATTAGCTATTATCGTTTATATATCATGGCTTTGAGGATTACATGAGACAATGTATCATGAAAGAGGTTCTGAGCAAACACCAGCATTTGGGGCAGGAACTCATTGAACAAAACAAGGTCTCTTGGTCTTGGGGTCCTTTGGAGAGATATGCCAGGTCTAAGGCACAGCTGACCACACAGTAAGTCTGGGATTTGGCTGACTGACTCCAGCAGAGAAAAGCCTTTCCTTTGCTGTTGTTGTTGCTGTGTCTGTTGTTGTTGTTGTTGTTGATATTGTTTTGCTTTGGTTTTGATGGAAAGAGCATGTGAGTGGACTTGTAGGACTCACTGACAACTGTTACAGCAGATTGTTTCAATAACAAAAATCTTGGAAAGGAACTCTTACGGGGAAGTTAGGAGAGCTGGCTTTGGTCCCTGGAAACTGAAAACTGGGCTCCTTCTCCCTCAAAGCTGAGGCCAGGAATTCCCTCTGCTCTGGGAAGCAGAGGCCCATTTTCTAACCACTCATCACCAGGCAAGTGATTTCTAGCCCATCTAATGGGCTATGTTCCTTGTGTATAACATGCACAGTACACTGTTTGTAACATGGTAAGAACCTAAGGAGTAATCGCTATTTTAACTATTGTTACACATTAAGTATTTGAAAGGAGTAGGTTGATGTGAGACTCCCCTGTGTAGCAAAATGGTGATAAATCTCTACTAGGGGCTCATTTCTGGGTTTGTGGCTCATTCACAGATGGTTGAATTAGCTACAAATCTGATCATTAACTTGATTATAACAATTCTATTTGCCATTAGAAGAATAAAAGGGTGGTTTATAGATTTGAATATTAACTGTGCTAAACCTAACTGGCTTGAAAAATGTGATATTCTTTTCAGAGCTCAACAAATCTCTTAGAGCTTCAAATTACTACTCTCATATTTATTATCATTATTTTTATTTTTCACATACATAAAAATGTTAATACTTCAAAATCAAATTTTCAAATAAAAATAGAAACGTGGAACCCAGGTCAATAGCATCTAGTGCACCAACACACTAATAACACAGTCAGATTTCGGAAATCTAATAAATATTTACCATAAGCACAAATGTGTAGTATTTATCCATAGACCAGTATTATGCTATTTCAAATCAGCACAATTATGTTAATCACTGTTTCACAGTATAATGGCTTGACATTAATATTTGTTTCTGAAGGATAATGTCATTCTATTTCCCATATCTTTCTTATTCTCCTAAATGATTAAAGCATAGATGGGAAAAATTAATAGAAATGACTCTAATCATATAAGTGACCCTGTGAGAAGCCTAGGAGTACTGTCAACCTATGGATATTATCATTGTGACATATTTGTATTTAGTGATGAACATAGTGTGAAAGGTGGACAGTGAAATATCTCTTGTCTCCAGTCCAACCACTTACTCTGCCCACAGGGAGAGTATCAGGTTTCTTTGTATATAATTTAAGTGATATTCTATACAAATACAAATTTTTTGTGTGTTTTTATTTTATTTTTGAGAGAGAGAGACAGAGTGTAAGCAGGGGAGGGGCAGAGAAAGAGGGAGACAGAATCTGAAGCAGGCTCCAGGCTCTGAGCTGTCAGCACTGCGCCCGATGCGAGGCTTGAACTCACAAACTGCAAGATCATGATTGGAGCTGAAGTGGGACGCCCAACCAATTAAGCCACCCAGGCGCCCCTATACAAATTCAAATTTTTAATGTGATTTTATTCATTTATTTTAAAGTAATCTCTACACCTAATGTGTGGCTCAAACTCATGACTCCAAGATCAAGAGTTGCACGCTTCATAGACTGAGACATTCAGGTACCCCAAATGTATTTCCTTTCTAAAGCAAAAATAGTATAAAAATATATACACTGTCCTTTGCATAACATTTTTCTTAACAATCATGAATTTTTTCCTTATCAGTCATTAAGACATTTTCTTTTATTTGAAGATAAACCACTTTAAAATATGACATGTGTAGATTTGATTTTTCTCTATAGATATGCTCCTGGAAGAGAAAATGGTCAAATGGCTTGAATATTTATTATTTTTAGAAATAACACAATTATGCTCCCACCAGGAATATATAATTGCTATTTCTCTATATATTCATTCAACCTAGTATTTGGTCAAACTTTAACAGCCTGGTAAAATTATAATGTGGTTTTAAATTTCATTTAACTTTCATCTTAAATGAAATTGGAATTGTGCACAATTTAAGAAAAATATGTATTTTCTTTTTTTTTTTTTGAACTGCAAGTTCAAATCATTTGCCCATGATCCTATTGAATCATTGGTCTTTTTCATGTTGATGAAAGAAGCCATTTATATTTTAGGAAAATTAGACCTTTAAGATATTAACGGCAAGATTTGTGTTTGTTTTTTAGTTTATCACATAAAGTCTAGTCTTGCTTATTTTGATTCTAGCATCATAATTTGTTAATGTATAATGTATAAGTTCTTTATTTTGTCTGAATTAAAATTATGGACATAATATAATTTTTATTATCTGTTCTAATACTGGAGTAGTGTCTTATTATTTTCTTTTTTGGGGGGAGGCTGACTTGTTGTAGTATTATATTTTGGCTGGTATTAAGCTCTCGCTTCTCTGCTTTAGGCTGAATATTCTGTACCCCAGTTAGTGGGGCCGCACTTTTGCCACACGGAGAAAACCAGCGGCATCCCGACCCCTGGACACTCCAGCACCAACTGCATTTGTTTTACCACGTTTGTTGTTGAGTCACCGCTCCCCAGCCTCCTCTTCCAAGTGCGGAGATTCTGTGATGTGATTCCTCATTTTGCATTTTTTAGGTTAATACTGTCTGTTTCCTACCAAGACTCTCTCATGTATGTAATACAAACACACATTGAGGAAAGCACAAAGATCTACAAAGGGTACAGGAGGGCCTGGTGGCTTGGTCGGTTGAGCGTTAACTCGATTTTGACTCCGGTCATGATCTCATGGTTGGTGAGTTCGAGCCCCACGTCCAACTCTGCACTGACAGAGTGGAGCCTGCTTGCGATTCTCTCTCTCCCCTCTCTGCCCCTACCCAGCTTGCTCGCTGTCTCAAAATAAATAAATAAACTTAATAAAAAGATTTTTTAAAGAGTGAAAAAGAATGTCCACAAAGTGAACACACCTGTATAAGATGCACCTAGAACAACAAGCAGACATGTCTCATGTCCCGTTACAGTGTCTCACTTCTCCACCACAGAGGTCACCAGTCTTCGGGTTCCTAATGCCCTCCATGCATTTTGTGTGTTCTTTAACTTTACAAATCACATAGTATATACCCCTTTTAGTAACTTTTCTTACTGAATATCATCTCTGAGATTCGTTCATGTTTCTGTTTTTTTTTTATCTGCAATAATATATTGTACTCCACCATTTGAATGTATCAAACATTTATTTATTCATGGATGAAATTTGGGGTGATTTTCGGAATAGTTTTTAAATGTTATTTACTTTTTTTTAAGTTTACTTATTTATTTTTGAAAGAGAGAGAGAGAGAGGGAGAGCAAGCAGAGAAGGACAGGGACAGAGAGAGACAGAAAGAGAGAGAGAGAGAGAGAGAGAGAGAGAGAGAATCCCAAGCAGGCTCTTACACTGTCAGTGCAGAGCCTGATGCTGGACTTGAAGCCATGAACCGTGAGATCATGACCAGAGCCAAAACCAAGAGTCTGGTGCTTAACCAACTGAGCAACCAAGGTGCCCCAGGAATAATCCTATGAAGATTCTTGTTTGTAACTTATGGTGAAAATATGCACAAATATTTGGGAGGTTATATCTAGAAGTAGAATTGCTGATCGTCACAGGTAACTTTATTCTACATCAGCAAACAGTTTTCTATTAAAATATTTACCGACAATTCCAGAAGCTCTATAGTTCTGTTTATACTTCACTTTTCTTTTTTCACCTTAGAAAATTTGGTGGTATATAATTGTACTATATTTTGAATGTATTTCTCTGATGATCAGTGAATTTGAGCTTCTTTCTGATTTGTAGTGGGCATTTAGAGATTCCTGTTTTTAAGAACTCTAGCAGTTTTATTCCAATTCTCCATTTAATTTTCCCCTTTTCTTATTGATTCAAAAGAATTTAGGGGCACCTGGGTGCCTCAGTTGGTTAAGCATCTGGCTTCAGCTCAGGTCATGATCTTACAGTTTGTGGGTTCGAGCCCCATGTCGGGCTCTGTGCTGATAGCTAGCTCAGAGCCTGGAGCCTGTCTTTGGATTCTGTATCTCCCTCTCTCTCTGACCCTCCCCTGCTCATGCTGTCTCTCTCTCTCAAAAAAAAAAAAAACATTAAAAAAAGAGGAATTTATATACATACTCTCAGTCTGCAGCTTATCTTTTCATTGTCTTAACTTCGCTTCTCTATAAAAATAGTTCATACTATGCCTGGGTGGCTCAGTAGGTTAAGCTTCCAACTTCTGGTTTCAGGTGAAGTTGTGATCTCACAGCTTAGTGAGTTCAAACCCCACTTCAGGCTCTATGCTGGCAGTCCAGAGCCTGCATGGGATTCTCTCTCTCTCTGCCCCTTCCCCACTCTGCTGTCTCTGTCTCTCTTAAATTAAATAAACAAACTTAAAAAAAAAACAGTTCATATGTTTATAAGCTATAAATTTTTATTTATGACTCATACTATTTTGTCTTATTTAATACATATTTTCTTACCACACATTCATGGAAATTTATTTTTACTTTCCCCCAAATTTTATCAGAAATAGATTACTGTGTGTCATATAAAACAGAAATCAATATTCTTTTTATTTTACCGAATGTAGATAGATACAAGTTGGCTCTGCAAAATTTATTGAAAATATTAGCTTTTTGACTTTACTTCAATGTACTATTTGTCATAAATCAGGAGAGCAGACTATATCTGTCTCTGTTCTGTTTTGCTGGTTTATTTAATACTCTCCCTACCCTAAAACTGCACTATCTAATTAATTCACTGTTATAAGACATTTTTTTATCTGTTAGAATCTACCTTTAACTTTGCTCTTCTCCTTTGAAAACTTTGCCTTTGTTTTCCTTGTTCTTTTTCTATATTACATTTAATTTTTAGAAACGCTTTATGAAATTGCCCCCCAAAAGCTGGTTATTTGAGAAGTACAGCTTTTAATTTCTAGGATAATTTCATTAGAGTCAACATTTTTTAATGTTAAATCTTTCAATCAACTGATGAATGCTGAGAGTTATTAGTATTTATAGTATTTACCCATGATGGTGAAAAGTTAATATTCTTAAAATATCATTATTTTAATCCATAAATCCAATATAATTTTTACCCAATTTGGATAGGATATTTTACTGTTGACAATTTTTTTAAAAATTGGAATTAAATCCCCCAAGTTGCAAAGACAAATTAAAAACCTAAAAAACAACAATCTACTAGTGAATATGTCAATCAGAAAATTTATGATACAATTAATAACATGCACTGCAAAGCCAGCATGGATGATATGGATATAGAAAGAAATAGATTAGGGGCACCTGGGTGGCTCGGTTGGTTAAGTGTCAGACTTTGGCTCAGATAATGATCTCATGGTACGTGGGTTCAAGCCCTATATTGGGTTCCGTGCTGACAGCTCAGACCCTGGAGCCTGCTTCAGATTCTGTGTCTCCCTCTCTCTCTGCCCTTCTCCTGCTTGCACTCTGTCTCTGTCTCTGTCTCTCTCTCTCTCAAAACAAACAAACAAACAAACAACAAACAAACATAAAAAAAGAGAAACAGATTCATATATAAACCAGGGCTCCAAGAAACAGACACCTGCCTTAAAGATACAATGAAAACCCAAAGACAAAAATAAGAATCAATGGGCTCAAACTTATAAGACAGATAAGAATATAAATAAATGAATTACCTAATTAATAGGAAAGATGGGAAAGCTCTTTCTTAAAGTGGAATGACCATTACTAAATGTAGGAAGAATGAAATAGTGATAATACATCTTTTGAGGGCGCCTGGGTGGCTCAGTCTGTTAGGCATCCAGCTCTTGATTTCAGCTCAGATAACGATCTCATGGTTCCTGAGACAGAGCCCTGCCTCCGGCTCTGTGCTGACAGCGTGGAGGCTTCTTGGGATTCTCTCTCTGCCTCTCTCTGCTCCTCTCTCCCACCCTTTCTCAAAACAAATAAATAAACTTTAAAAAAAAAATCTGTCGAAAACATTATACTGACAATTAACTTAGCTAAGAGTCGTCAACAGGTGCTAAATATGTTGGAAGAAAATTTGGTGGGAAATCCAACATTTACTAAGCCATTTTTCTCCCATACTGTCAATAGAAGGTGGTAACTCTATGATTTAGAAACCTGGCAGTCACCAACTTCAAAGTGAGCAAAATTAACATCACCAATATGAAAAAACTGACAAAATGTGCCTCCTAACATGATACTCCGAGAAACCACACCTCTCATGCCATACTCCTGCCAAAAAGGCATACATAACCTGAATGTAATCATGAATAAACAGTAGACAGCCTGAGTCTCCGAAAGAACAAAGCTGTATTTTCAAAAACAGAAATGTTATGAGAGACAAAAGACTGTTTGCAATTTAAAGAAAACTAAAGAAAGGACAGTTAAATGCAATGGGTGATCTTGCTTTGGATTCTAGTTAGCAAAAAGATGATACATATAGGAAATTATTAGATAATCAGCCAAATTTAATTTTGTAGTTTTTTTTTTGAGAAAGAGAGACAGAGTGCAAGTGGGGGAGGTGCAGAGAGAGAGAGGGAGGCACAGAACCCAAAGCAGGCTCCAGGCTCCAAGCTGTTAGCCTAGAGCCGGATGCAGGGCTTGAACTCACTGACCTCGAGATCATGACCTGAGGCAAAGTCAGTCACTCAACAGGCTGAGCCACTCATATACCCCTAAATAAGCCAATTTAATATGAGCTATGTACTAGATAATAAAATATACACATTGAAATTTCATGAATTTGATAATCATACTGATGGTAAATAAGTAAATGTTCTTATTATTAAAAGGTGCATTTCTGGTTACTCTTAAATATTTTGGTGAACATAATTGACTAAAAATAATAACTTATAAATGGAAAAAGCCAAAATGTGACAAAGCATTCACATCTGGTAAATCTAGATGAAGGGTAAAAGGCAGTACTTTCTACTATGCTTAGAACTTAAATTAAAATTAAAAATTAAAATTAAAATAATTTCTACTATAAATCCTAAGGACTTTATCAGCAGACAGAATTTTAGGAACTTTAAGAATTATGTCAGACTCTTCAGCAATGTTTACACATTACTGCTTTTGCAGTTTCTTCTTCAACTTATTAAATATTGGTTAAGTATTTTCATGTAGTTGTTACTGATGTATAACATAACATACCAGCTGAGTAATTTCACTGTTTTTATTGTTTTTCTAGAACCAATGATATTTTGTCTTAAATTCTGGGTAATTGTCTAGGACAATGTTCTCCCAATGGGGCCAAGGGTGACCATTGAAAAAAAACTATCAATACTGTTTTATCCTCCCTACGGTGCTTTAACATCTAGTTAGAGATACTAATGTATACACAGATATATTTAATACAATTTATGAAAACTTAAGAAGCTGTTATACAGAGTAAACTCTGAGAACACCAGAGGAGTGTCTAACTTAATTGAATAAAGTGGAAAGGAGAAGGTTAGGACAGGAAAGGGATAAACAGGAAAGGGTTTCAGGAGGAGGTGACTGCAGAACTGAAGGAGTTAAATGAAGTAAGTAGGTGAACGGGCGGGTCTCCCCTAGAAATATGAGTAAAACTGAAAGCGACAGGGTGGTATGTTTGAGAAAATACAAGAGAAGTCAGAGTCTATGGAAGGAGGGGTCTGAAAGCTAGTGAAAGGAGCTGAGGTTGGTGATGAAAGAGTACCCATCTCAGCATTCAAATGTTTTCTTTTTTATTTATTTATTTTGAGAGAGAGTGAAAGAGGGAGAGCATGTGTGTACACACGCACGTGAACAGGGAAGGGGCCGAGAGAGAGAGAGGGAGAGAGAGAGAGAGAGAGAGAGAGAGAGGGAGAGAGAATTTTGAGCAGGCTCTGTGCTGTCAGTATGAAGCCCCATGAGGGCTCAGGCTCACGGACCAAACCATGAGACCATGACCTGAACCAAAATCAAGAGTTGGATGCTTAATTGACTGAGTCACCCAGGCACCCCAGGTACATTCAATGTTCAAATGTTTTACTGGCCTTTAAATTATACTTATAACGCATATATTAGAGTTCATTATTTCATACGCATTTAGAGAGAAGAATGCTACTTATATTTCTGTCTATATACTCCACAGTAATTTATCTGCCTAGGAGATTATAATGAATTATGTAAGATCTACCTCCTTGCTAGATCTTAAGCTCAATGAAGAAGGGGTCCAACTCGGGTTTAAAATCCCTGTGCACCACTCCTATGTGCATGCCCTTCCTTCTGCATGGCCCCCATTTCCTTCTTTCTGAAATTCTTTCTTCAAAATTTCTTCAAGGATTCATGAGTGGTAAATTCCATGCATCACTGTGCGTCCTAAAAGTAGCTTTATTTTAGCTGCATTATTTGTTAAAAGTTTAGTTGTTTGTCATATTTCACTTTTATTGTACTTTATTTTTTATTTATTTTTCAGTGAGTGAGTGAAGGGCAGAGAGAGAGGGAGAGAGAGAGAGAATTCTAAAGCAGGGCTGGAACTCATGAACCGTGAGATCACGACCTGAGCTGAGCTGGGATGCTTACCTGACTGAACCACGCAGGTGCCCCCACTTTTATTTTCTATTATGACAATAAATATTGTCATATTATTTCATAACTATTTTCTCTTGGCACCTTGAAAATACTATGTTTTTGCTGTCTGTCTCTTACTATCATTGCTGAAAAAAATCTGTAGATAGATATTATTTTCCCCATAAGCAGATGGAACAGTTGAGTTCCAGAAAAATTAAATATAACAGAGCGATCTGCCAAATGCTTTAAGCCAGAGTCGTTGGCTCCAGCGCACATATGTAGCTTCTCTTCCTGCAGGTTCTGCTTCCTTTCTTCCTGATGTTACAGGTAAAAGAAGGGAAAGGTTTAAGCCAATGACCCACTACAGTGGCTCTATCAATGTTTTCATGAATGTTCCCAAGTAATCCTCTTCTCTTTGGCAGTAAAATAGGTAGCACAGTAGAGTGGTTATAGCATCGGCTCTGAAATCATTTGACTGGAATTTTCTTCTGCAAATTCAACACATTTCACCCCTTGCAGTACAAACAAACAAACAAAAAACAACTTTGTGCCTTGGTTTCTTTATCTGCAAAGTGGGGATAAATAATATCATCTACCTTACACAATATGATAATTAAATACATTACGATAGGAAATATTGGCACAAAGGTTGGCACATAATGCTCTCAAAGGTTAGACATCATCATGTTGAATATAACTTAATTTTCCTTACTTTTAATTTTCTTAATTTTAATATGTTTATGCCTGGCCTTAACACAAAACTCTATAGGGTGCTTGGGTGGTACGGTTGGTTAGGCATCTGACTCTTGAAATCGGCTCTGGTCATGATCTCACTGTTCCTGAGTTGGAGCTCCATATGGGGCTCTGAGCTGATGGCTCACAGCCTGTCTGTCTCTCTGTCTTTCTGTCTCTCCCCTGCTTGTTCTCTAAATAAATAAATAAATAAGTAAATAAACAAACATGAAAAATTTTTAAAAGCCTTAATAGAGATATATATATCAGGATAACACAGATGGACAAATATTAGTTCAATATGTTAAATTTAAAATGAAAAACATATTTTTGACACTTATAGGTGAACGTGTTGCATAATAATTTATAATTCCTACCTTAGTTACAGAGATAAATTGAATCTAATTTGCTTATATTGCTTTTGCCTCAATAATCCAAAGAATTAATCCCTGAGTTAAAAGCATCCAAGAAGCAATCATGTAGCAAAGGCTATGGGATCATGAGTATCCATATATTTTTCTCTTAAATAAATGGAAATATCAGAGGTAGCTACAATTCACCACGAAGGTTTGTGAAAGCAGGGCTAATTCTTCAGGTCAAAATATATGGGTTTCAGGGACAATTATCTACCACATCCATCATTTTTGCTGCTCTCTAATACAGCCCTATAAAGTATAACAAATGTCCCTTGTGTCAGATCTTAATCACCGACTTTTACGTTTGAAAAGTATTTGCTTTGTGCTGCTTTTATTAGATGTACATCAAAGGAATAAAGTAGAAGCACACGCAAAATGGAAAATCTATGGTTGTCTTGACAATTTTTGCCTTCTGAAAAGATGCTTGCCACCAACCTGGAAGTTTTCATTTACTAATGATATTATGTCTTAGTGGCAAATTCTAATGACTTCTGAAAATGTAAAAAGAACCTAAAGATATTTATTTTAGACAGCATGCATATTTTTAATTTTATAAAATAAACCAATACTTGAAAATTGTGTAATTATATTCACTTTCACATACTACCTATATGTCATTTCAATAAGATTTGCCAAATGGTAATAAATCAATGCTCTTGCAGATCAGATGTTTCTTTCAGGCCACCACTGAAACAGATAAAACAAATGCAGGATTATATTGTTTTGTTTTTACTTAGTGTTTTGCCTGTCATCATACGCAAATTTAATCAGCATTATTAGTAACTGTCAACAGCATATTTTGAGCATAAGGCAAATACAGCAGGTGGTCTAAAAGATGACTGAAAGCAAAAATGCAAAACAAATGATCGCTAAGAAATGCTAATTTATTTCTGCATAAATTTAAGATAAATTAAAATGCATGCAAATCACCAGCTGAAGGTTAATACTGGAGAAAAAGGGAAATAAATTAACCAATTTTTGTTATTAGACCATTTGTCTAAAAGTTAAAATGCTACATATCTGACTCTATACCAATTGACTTGATTCCAGAAATGTGGCTTACTTACATTTATAAAATATGAGAAAATGAAATTTAGAGTTTAAATAACAGTTCTCTATACTAACAAATTTGAATGTTGTTGCTTTGTTCGAAATAGTATTATTTCTGTAACATATGTTATTATTTTAAATGGCACCAATTTTAATTGAAAAGGAATTTTAGGAAATATCAACCGAACGTGTGTAATAAGATTATTTTTTATTGTGATATTATTATATCTTGAGTAACTTCAAGATCGCCTTTCTGGTTTGGAGAGGAACTAAGTAAAACACATTAGGGAAGATATTCTGCACTTTTTACAATCATGAGGTCTGATTATACTGGAATAGAGAGGAAAATTTAAAAGAGAAATGACTTCTGGTTCTCCCCGCACTGTCTTCTTCTCCATAGGGTGGGAGAACCACCAGGGGTATCTTCCTGGCTTTTTATACATATCACAGACACAGTCATTTGAAACAATGCTTTCAGATATCTAACAGGTGCTTAGATGATAGAAGCAATTTCATCTGTAAGAAAGAATGTCACTCCAGAGCACCATTTACCCACCTGCCAAACTAGATACAGAAATCCCCAAGGGGCTCTTCCTATTTTAATCTTCTGAAAAATTAAAAGATAGGATAAAACAATTGAGACCAGGGACTTAGCAATGATTAACTCTAATGTCTTTTAGTGTGGGCCATAGCCAGAAAATGAAAATCTAGGTAAAATACATACGCTCATCAATTAAAGTTTAAATACCCATAGAATACAGACCCAAGTATTAAGAACTCCTTGAGAGCGGAGAGTTGATTACACAATACAGAAAGGATTTCTACATTTGCGAGAAGTTTTATGTTGAGTGTCTACTTCTGCTTTTATGTAAAATACATAAATTCATTTTGAAGGGGTTCCAAGCCAAGTTAAAAAGTTTACACTTCCCAAACTATTAACTTCTTGTAAACCAGTCTATGAAAATTGTTTTTTTTTTTCCCAAATACAGAGTAAGTGAAAATGAGAACTGGTTTGACCCACTGGGAATGAGTGTTGATACAGATAATCAGCATATATCCACAGTGGCTTCCGTATATCAGTGTGAAGACAGATTTATTAGAATGCACCCCGGAATGTCTTCTGCCTACTCACTCCCCTGTCCTTTGTTACAAACAGAGTCTTCTGCAGATCTCTCTGCTCCCACACAGAGCCTCTCTCAGTCATAACTTACAGATGCTTACTCTTGTCCTCTCTCAACACTTCCGTCATGCACCGTTCTTAGTTCGCCGGCCAAATTCAAACTTATTTTGTGCTGTAAACCTCTACACGCATTTTCATCATGTGCCTTTCCCTATCCCTTGCCCTGCTTTTCCATTACAAAATTGCAGGTTCAAAACAAGAATGTAAAGATCTCTGTCTTTATTGGCAGAGGAGCACAGTCATGAAAAACAGGGAGATGATACACATATTAATATTCACTTCTTTCTGTGGCTTATTGCCTAATGGAAAATACAGAGAAGTCAACCCCAAATTATTGCAACGTTATATTATCATGATGAGCATGTAAAATAGACTTTACCCAAAAGAAGCCAGTCAGAGAAAGACAAATACCATATAATGTGTCATATATTATATATGACATTATATATATATATATATAATTTCACTCATATGTGGAATTTAAGAAACAAAACAAATGATAAAGGAAAAGAAACAGAGAGAGACAAACCAAAAAACAGACTCTTAACTGTAAAGTACAAGCAGATGGGTTAGGGTTAAGGGAAATGAGTGGGGAATGGGTGAAATAGGTAAAGGGGACGAAGAGTACACTTAATCATGATGAGCACTGAGTAATACACGGAACTGTTGAGTCACCACATTATACACCTGAAACATGTAACACTGTATGTTGACCACACTGGAACTAAAATAAAATTTTAAAAATATATACATAAATTTTACCAAAGAACATAATTTAATTAGGCCAAAACATGTGATTCGCAAAGAAATCATTAGTCAGTAAATAAATGAAGACCACAGAAGATAGAAGGGGAGGGTGTAAGAAGTAAAATCCTGAAGTAGAAACTGGGCTGTGGAAGGTCATACAAGGTCAACAATGCTAAAAGTTAATACTAATCCCAGTAAAGAGATTTTTAGGTTTTGTAGTTGTTGTTATTTTAATTGTTTTAATGTTTATTTATATTTTAGAGAA
>NC_043713.1:40641897-40643342 GCF_006229205.1 Suricata suricatta
TAGTCAGTAAATAAATGAAGACCACAGAAGATAGAAGGGGAGGGTGTAAGAAGTAAAATCCTGAAGTAGAAACTGGGCTGTGGAAGGTCATACAAGGTCAACAATGCTAAAAGTTAATACTAATCCCAGTAAAGAGATTTTTAGGTTTTGTAGTTGTTGTTATTTTAATTGTTTTAATGTTTATTTATATTTTAGAGAAGTGCAAGTGGGGGACAGACAGAGAGAGAGAGAGGGAGACATAATCTGAAGCAGGCTCCAGGCTCCCAGCTGTCAGCATAGAGTCTGATCTTTGGCCTGAACCCATTAAGCCTGAGATCATGACCTGAGCGGAAGCTGGACACTTAACCGACTGAGCCACAAAGTCCCTCCTGTTTGTTTTTTAGTCTGGACAACCACTGCCAGGGTATAGAAGTTGTTTTGTTTTGTTTTGTTTTGTTTTGTTCTGTTTCTGTTTCTGTTTCTGTTTTGTTTTGTTTCAACTTGGGCCCAACACACTTGTGGTGGTTTTGAGTAACAGCTGGATTTTTTTCTCCCCTTCAGCTATAGTACTTTTTTTCCCCTTCAGTATCATATATTTTAAAGCTAATTCATTGAAAATACATGGTAAGCATTCCATAAATTTTAGCTCTTGCTATTACTACTAATAATAACTATGACAAAAATTACTTAGGTGGCTAGAAGTGATCCCTATGAGAAAATTAGTTCTCAAAATCAATAATTCAATTAAGTAAGTTAAGAATTACAAAAATACTTATTGGATTTATATTTCAAGTATATCTGATAAACAACATATTGTTGGGTGTTGCTTATTTTTCTCGAGGCTCACAATTTCTGGTTTTTAATTCAAACTTGTAATCTTTGTATATATACTGTAATGATGGAGATGCTTGAGTTTAATTCAACCATCTTGCTATTTGTTTTCTGGTTGATCCACTATTTTGTTATTCCTTCTGTGTTTTTGTTTGGATTAGTTGAGTATTTTATTTACTTAAAAATTTTTTTATGGGCGCCTGGGTGGCTCAGTCAGTTGAGCCTCTGGCTTCGGCTCAGGTCAGATCTCAACGTTCGTGGGTTCGAGCCCCGCGTCGGGCTCTGTGCTGACAGCTCAGAGCCTGGAGCCTGCTTCCAGTTCTGTCTCCATCTCTCTCTGCCCCTCCCCCTCTCATGCTTTGTCTCTCTCTGTATCAAAAATAAATAAAACACTAAAAAAAAATTTTTTTTTTAGTGTTTTATTTATTTTTGAGAGACAGGCAGAGCAGGGGAGGGGCAGAGAGAAAGACGGAGACACAGAATCCAAAGCAGGCTAAAGGCTCTGAGCTGTCAGCACAGATCCCAATGCAGGGTTCGAACCCATAATGTGAGATCATGACCTGAGCCGAAGTCAGATGTTTAACCAACTGAGGCGCCATGCACCGCTGGATTAATTGGATATTTTAAAACATTTT
>NC_043713.1:40643442-40644895 GCF_006229205.1 Suricata suricatta
TAGTCAGTAAATAAATGAAGACCACAGAAGATAGAAGGGGAGGGTGTAAGAAGTAAAATCCTGAAGTAGAAACTGGGCTGTGGAAGGTCATACAAGGTCAACAATGCTAAAAGTTAATACTAATCCCAGTAAAGAGATTTTTAGGTTTTGTAGTTGTTGTTATTTTAATTGTTTTAATGTTTATTTATATTTTAGAGAAAGAGTGCAAGTGGGGGACAGACAGAGAGAGAGAGAGGGAGACATAATCTGAAGCAGGCTCCAGGCTCCCAGCTGTCAGCATAGAGTCTGATCTTTGGCCTGAACCCATTAAGCCTGAGATCATGACCTGAGCGGAAGCTGGACACTTAACCGACTGAGCCACAAAGTCCCTCCTGTTTGTTTTTTAGTCTGGACAACCACTGCCAGGGTATAGAAGTTGTTTTGTTTTGTTTTGTTTTGTTTTGTTTTGTTTTGTTCTGTTTCTGTTTCTGTTTCTGTTTTGTTTTGTTTCAACTTGCACCCAACACACTTGTGGTGGTTTTGAGTAACAGCTGGATTTTTTTCTCCCCTTCAGCTATACTACTTTTTTTCCCCTTCAGTATCATATATTTTAAAGCTAATTCATTGAAAATACATGGTAAGCATTCCATAAATTTTAGCTATTGCTATTACTACTAATAATAACTATGACAAAAATTACTTCGGTGGCTAGAAGTGATCCCTATGAGAAAATTAGTTCTCAAAATCAATAATTCAATTAAGTAAGTTAAGAATTACAAAAATACTTATTGGATTTATATTTCAAGTATATCTGATAAACAACATATTGTTGGGTGTTGCTTATTTTTCTCGAGGCTCACAATTTCTGGTTTTTAATTCAAACTTTTAATCTTTGTATATATACTGTAATGATGGAGATGCTTGAGTTTAATTCAACCATCTTGCTATTTGTTTTCTGGTTGATCCACTATTTTGTTATTCCTTCTGTGTTTTTGTTTGGATTAGTTGAGTATTTTATTTACTTAAAAATTTTTTTAGGGGCGCCTGGGTGGCTCAGTCAGTTGAGCCTCTGGCTTTGGCTCAGGTCAGATCTCAACGTTCGTGGGTTCGAGCCCCGCGTCGGGCTCTGTGCTGACAGCTCAGAGCCTGGAGCCTGCTTCCAGTTCTGTCTCCGTCTCTCTCTGCCCCTCCCCCTCTCATGTTCTGTCTCTGTATCAAAAATAAATAAAACATTTAAAAAAATTTTTTTTAGTGTTTATTTATTTTTGAGAGACAGGCAGAGCAAGGGGAGGGGCAGAGAGAAAGACGGAGACACAGAATCCAAAGCAGGCTAAAGGCTCTGAGCTGTCAGCACAGATCCCAATGTAGGGTTCGAATCCATAAACTGTGAGATCATGACCTGAGCCGAAGTCAGATGTTTAACCAACTGAGGCGCCATGCACCGCTGGATTAATTGGATATTTTAAAACATTTT
>NC_043713.1:40644995-40650500 GCF_006229205.1 Suricata suricatta
TTTCTTCTATAAGAAGAAATACAACAGGGAGACCGTTACTGTCGTGAATTCTATTCTGTAGATGTGTTCATCTGTACCTAGCACCAAGTATACCTCTCTACAGACGCCAGACCAGGTGACATAACCACTCTCTAATCTTTTCAATGTTAAATTCTGACATAAAGCAAGTGACCTGGACTATGGCTTATTTTGGTCAGAATGGACTTTAATGTGGAAAAAAAGAGATCATATTACAAAAATGTTGGAAGGACTAGAAGAGTGAAAAGCAGAAGTCCAAATCTGTTCTGAATTTAATGCTAACCTTAAAGTAATAGCTATGATCCTGAGTTCTACTTCCTCGATTTTTCCTGGTAACACCATCACACTTCCTCAAGCCTAGAAAACTGGCAACTCAATACTGGAATAGGAGAACTGGCCACCAAAATACTTGCATTTTTCACAACTTGTTTTTAGTCAGTAACACAGGCAAAGGAAGATACACCTGCTCTCCCTTTCTCCTTTGAAATATCATTTGAGGGAGTTTCATTAGCAGAAACAACTTCGCATTCAGAATCACAGCTACAAGGAAATTTGGAAAATGGATACAGTTCCTAAACTTCTCAACAATGATAAGAAGGGAACATCGAAGAAGGTGGGAGTAGAAGTTCTCTGTTACATATTAGAATATTTGCTTGTCACTTAAAGTAGCAATTTTCAAAAGCATGGATTTGAGTGTGGTGACTTAAAATACTCAAAATAATTTGTAAAAATTTTCCCCCACCCCCTTTAAAACTTTTTTTTAATATTTATTTATTTTTGAGAGGGAAAGAGACAGACAGAATATAAGCAGGAGAGGGGCAGAGAGAAAAGGAGACACAGAATTTGAAGCAGGCTCCAGACTCTTGAGCAGTCAGCACAGATCCTGATGCAAGGCTCAGCCTCACAAACTGCAGATTGTGACCTAAGCAAGGTCAGATGCTTAACCAACTGAGCCACCCAGGTGCCTTTCAAAATAATTTTTATATATAGTTGCAATGTTTATGTATATATAACACTAAAAATTTTTGAAGGAGAAAGAAAATGTCAGCATGGTTTGACAATTTCTTTTTTTTTTAATATTTGTTTATTTTTGAGAGAGTGCATATGAGAGTGAGGGAGAGGCAGAGGGAAAGGGAGATGGAGGATCCTCAGCAGGCTCTGAGCTGACAGCAGAGAGTCCCATGCTAGTCTCAAACTCAGGAACCTTGAGATCATGACCTGAGCTAAAGTCAACGCTTGACTGAGCCACCCACATGCCCCAACAATTCCTTTATTATAAGAATGATTCTTGATTATTCAGTTGAATCTGTACCCATTTTTGACTGCTTCAAATCATGGTTACAGAGTGCTACTAAAACAAAAATACAGGTTTACGAGGATGTTTATTCCAATATCTTTAATAACTTTAGCAGCTAAGGAAGAGAAGAATTTCTCAAGGCATATCCAAGTCCTTAGTTTAGACACAGAATTAAAATTTCTACATGTCAGAAAGTGTCTCATCCTGGAATTGATTTTTTTTTTGCTATGAGATTCCTGCATAAATATATAGGCATATAAAGAGTCTGACTGCTTAGATTCTCAAAGAACGTTTATGGAGTGACATTTGGTGAATACAAGGTGTCACTTTATAGTATGCAACACAGTTTTGTTCTATAAATCCCAGTGCCATGTGCTGCATGATTTTCAATGTTCCCTCTATCTGTGTATATGCAAACCTATTTATAATTATATGTGCTTAGAATCAACTCCATTTGTGATCAAACACAAAATATTTTGAGTAGTTTTTTACTATATATTGAATTGTCCAGTATTGTAACTCCCATACAAAGTAAGTGATGACTCTACTTTTCTTTTGTTCAGAGTTTTATTTTTTAAAAAAAGTTCCAGCATTCCTGGTGGCTTAGTTGGTTGAGCATTGGAATCTTGGTTTTGGCTTTGGTCATGGTCTCAGGGTTTCATGAGTTTGAGCCCTCATCGGGCTCTGCACTGGCAGCATGGAACCTGCTTTGGATTCTCTCTCTCTCAGTCCATCCACCATCTGTGCTGTCCATATCTCTCTCAAAATAAATACATAATTTTTTAAAAATTCCTAATATTTTGCAAAATTCCATCAGTGTTCCTAATAGTAGCATTGCTCATCAATTAATTAGCAAATCTAGAATTGCTCAATGGCTATGCTGCATGTTGAAACTAATATAATGTAGTATGTCAACTATACATCAATAAAAAAAGACTAATAGTATTAGTAATATTCTTTATAGTTCCATAGATAGCTACAAATTTTTTATTATTTCAGTATGTTTTTCAAAGCAGTCATTCTCAAATATTTAAACACTGAAATAAATATACTTTCTAAAATTTTTTAAAAGGTTTATTTATTTTGAGAAAGAGACAGAGAGAGTGAGCAGAGGAGGGACAGAGAGAGAGACACACAGAATCTAAAGCAGGCTCCAGGTTCTGAGCTGTCAGCACAAAGCCTGTGACACGGGGCTCAAACCCATGAACCGTGAGATCATGATCTGAGCTGAAGTCTGATGCTCAACTAACTGAGCCACCCAGGGGCCCTTGAAAAAATATATACTTTTAATAAAATGATTCTTATTTTATTTCTCAAAAGGATATATATACAAAAGGATACTATACTGTTTTTTATAAGTGTTGGAGTAGGTATATAATTTTTAATGAATTTTCCTTAATATTAATAAATCGTTTTTACAAGAGATTTTCTATGAAAAGAAAATATTTGTTTTGTTAAGGTTGAGAACAGTGATCACAGGCTATTTTGGGATTAAATTATAAGAATTCCATGGTTTGATTTATATATTTGAAAGATCTCTTTGGCAGCATTGAAAATGTCATTGCAACTACTGTATTGTAAATGATGGAAAATAATTGCATATGTTAAAAAATATGAAACTTTATAAAGTAAAAAAAAAATAAATAAAATTTTTAAATTAAAAAAAAGAAAATGGGGAATTAAAGGGTTCAAAGCAAAGAAAATGCTTATGCCAATAATGCAGCTGTGGATCAGAAACAATAAAAGTCTGAAATGCAATATGGCAGTGGGAATGGGCAAGATAGATGACTTTCAGGAGGAATTACAAATATAACATAGACTTGACTTCGAGAGCTGAGGTTGATTTTACGTGTTTACCTGGAAAACAAAGAGGACAATGAGTTCACAATTCAGATAAGTATTATAGAAACAGATTCGATTTAGAAAAAGATGAAAAGATCTGGATGTTTTCTTTTTGAATGATTAGCTTCTGTGGGATATTCAGGTATGAAGCTCTTGATAAAAGATACCATTTTGGCAATCTGTGATAAATACGTGTAGGTGTTGGTGAAATCAGTTAGGGAGCCTGTGAAGAGTGAAAATATCTGAAAACAGAGAACCCAGCATGGAATGCTGAGAGGAAATAGAATGTAGAAAGCTTCCGGAGGAAGAAAGGCCTGGAAGGGAGGCTGAGATAACTCAGGTGCAGCAAAATTAAAAGAAAGCAGAGTAAAGGGAGATACAAAAGTATTTCAAAGACAAAATTATCAACCTTATTAAATGCTACTGATGAGTCAAAATAAGAAACCAGGACTTTAGAATGCCTGAAAAGAACTGACTACCTAATTTTCAGCGCCTGGTGCAAAATAAAAACTCAAGATCCCTTTTTAAAAGACTATTAAGAATCTTCATAGAGCCGTCACTAAAGCAAGTGCAAGGCACTTCCAAACTTGCTCCTGTGCCTATGCATGTTGCCTGTCCCTCAAGCTGGTCCTGGGTGGAAGAATGAATAGTGTAGGCAAGAGCAAATACATGATTAAGACTTCTGTTTTAAAACTTTTCTGAGGAGAGAGAGAGAGCAACATGTAAAAGAGAGCTATGGAAGAAGGGATTTTGTTTATGTGATAGAAATGAATAAGTGTATATGTATAAAAATGTCAGTGGACGGGAGACTAGTAACAAAGTCACAAATGAGAGAGGGATAACCAATAAATTAAAAATGTAGAGTACGTACGATCCCCATGTGACACTGTATGTGGATCATGTATCACTTGTACCGAAAGACCTTGGGGATTATTTTTAAAAATTCAGATCCCCGTGCCCCCCCCTCCCCTTCAAATAAAGCGTCTCTGGAAGCGGGATTGAAAATAACCAGTCCCTTACATTATTTGCATAAACTGTTGCTTTATGACAATAGTTTTAACCTCAGCTGGATATTGGAATAACCTCAAGCACTTTAAAAAATTTACTGATGTCTGTGTCACCCAGGAGGTTTTTAAATCAGTGTGGGGTACAACATGGGCATTGAGAATTTTTTTTAAATTTTTTTTCTGTTTTTTATTTATTTTTGAGAGACAGACAGAGACAGCATGAGCCAGGGAGGGTCAGAGAGAGGGGGAGACATAGAATCTGAAACAGGCTCCAGGCTCTGAGCTAGCTGTCAGCACAGAGCCCTACGCAGGGCTCGAACCCGCGAACCGTGAGATCATGACCTGAGCTGAAGTTAGACACTTAACCGACTGAGCTTCCCAGGCGCCCCAACATTGAGAATTTTTAAAGCTCCCCATGCATTCAAAATCATGACACAAGAGATTCTGAGCAGAGTTCAATAGCTTTCTTCAGAACTCCAAACATCTCTAAATCAAGAGGACTGGGTGAAGGAGTGAGGAGGGAGATGGAATCATACAGGCACTGACGATTGGAAGTAGTGCAAAATGCTCACCAACTGATTTCACCTTAAAAGATCTTTTAAAGCGTGTGTCAGTGGCTTATTATCATGTACCCATGTGGTCAGGAGTAATTCTGGGGCCATTTCCTTTGGCAGGTCCATTGCCTTCCATTTCGGATGGATGGAGAAGGAAGGGTTAACTTTGTGAAAAACCTTTAAAATTTAATAACATGACTGAGCTATCTGATTAATTAAAAATCCTGAAAACTTATTTTTATGGTGTTTGATTTGACTCTGAGATTTTTTAAATTAAAATAATCTATTAAGTAAAATCAACTGAATTCTAAATCAGTTTGACTTACAACAATCAAATTGATAATTGTACCTTGGAAAGTGTCACAGAAATATCACAATAATCAAACTGATAACCTCCTTAATGAAATGTCATAGACATATTTCTTCATTCAATACATATATTAAATTGAAGATTTACGTTAGCTGTAGCAACACCGATTTGTCCATTTGCTGTTGTAAAATCTACACAGCCCCAGATGTTCAACAAAACAGTTCTATTCAACCATGTTTCACAGGGAAAAATTGACTTTTTCCTCCCATTTTCCTGTAGCTATAGCTTTAATCTGAAGCCAAACATAAGGTGAAGCATGTGATTGAGAATGGGTATTTTAGCATTCAAATCATATTATATTTTTGGGTCTATGTTTTTGCAGGTGTTTAGCAAATGAATTGAGTGACTATTTCAACCTATTGCTTTCTATAAAAGGAAGCTGATTATTCTTGGCCTCATTTGTCCATTAGTCTGTGA
>NC_043713.1:40650600-40661273 GCF_006229205.1 Suricata suricatta
AAAAAAAACAAAATAGAACCATTGATTATTTTCTTTTGTGTGTATTCTTATTGATCAATAGAAATGCATCCCAGTAACAAAGTTTCCCTTTTATCCACATTGCTGCTATGTTTGTGAATGTTTTTTATTGGCAAAAATTTCACAAATGCAAAAGAATGTGTAGCTGTGATTTTAGAATATATTTACACATTCTCTTCATTAAGATTTTTGATTATTCACATATTAAACTAAGCTAAGGTTGTGAGTTTGGCTGTTTATGCTTATTTTTACAGATTTGATATAATCCTTGGTATTTCATTATTGTCAAGGGCCCATTAAAAAGGGAGTATGACATTCTATGGAAATGTGTCTTTCTATAGGCAGAGATAGCAGTTTAATTATAATTGTCTTTCAAATTGATGGAATCAGCTATGGACTAGAATCTGCTATACATAATTTGATTTTCAAGATAACTGAATTCTTTTATAATAAATAATTTTATAAGGCCACATGGGCAGCTCAGTCAGTTGAATGTCCTACTCTTGAATTTGGCTCAGGTCATGATCTCACAGGTCATGAGTTCAAGCCCTGCACCAGGATTGACATTATCACCACATCACTGTACCATCACTGACAGTGCAAGAGCCTGCTTGGGATTCTCTCTCTCTGCCTCTGTCTGCTCCTCCCACTCTCTCTCTCTCTCTCTCTCTCTCTCTCTCAAAATAAATTTAAAAAGCTTTACAAAATTTGTTTAACACAGAAATGATATAGTATTATATATAGATAGTTCAAAAAGTTTATATTGTCTTATGATTTTCAGTTAACAAATACTTTTTGTTGTGCTGTTTTCTTTTTCATTATATTATTTTTAATAATGTCACAAATGTTACGTATAGGCAATTTAAAACCCTATTAGCACATGGGTACTTGTACAACTGTATATTTTATTTTGAAAGATATTTTTAGATTTTCTTTTGGTGGTTTGGTTATTTTGTTTTTTTTTCTATTTGATCTTATTCCAATCTATGCAACATATCAACTTCCACTTAATGATCACTAAAGCCAGAATGTAAAAAAAACAAAAAACAAAAAAACCCTCAAGGCTATTGCTAGTTGGGATCATCTCAAATCTCCATAGTTGTTTGCATTGCTCTCTTAACAATAACAAAATTGTGTCTTAATTTCGATTTTTTTATAAAGTTTCTCACAGCAAATGATCTGTTTGATATTAGAAAAATGCTACATTGAGTACCGATGGAAATAATTATACATGGCAAGTGTACATATATGTGTACATGTTTATTCAAAATTTGATATCTTAAAATTCCAATGCTTATAAATGTAACACAAAGTAATTGAGTCATATTTATAAATATGTTAGTTTGGAGCATGTATTGCTTCAACTTAAAAAACTTGAAATTCTTTTATTAATACCTTGGAAAAGATACCAATGTATAAAGAATAAAAATCCATGATTCCACACCCTGGGAAAATCACTGAGCATTTTGATATATCTACTTTCAGAATTCTACTGAGTATGCTAGTTCATATTAGGTCATGTTATACTTTTTTTGGTTTTTAAAAAATATTATTCGGCTTCTCGTGACATTCAAAATTCAACTAATAATACCTTATCATTTTAAACAATCACACTATTATGTTAGATAATATAGTTATTTAGTGAAATGAATATCACTTTAGTGGATATTTTGTTTTGCTGAAAATTTTGTACATGTTTAGGATGTCTTCCCTCAAAATAGATTTTGAGACATGAAACTACAATATCAGTTATTGTGAATGTTTTATGATTTTTAACTCCACAGGCTGCTTTCTCAAAAGATGTGATAACTCCTAGGTGTATGAACCTGTCGCATTTTCATTGCCCTACTATAAAGATCCCTCCCTCCATCTAACTCCCCTTCCCTCTCTCCCTCTCTTTCACCTGTGTTTATTCTGATTGCTGGAAAAATATCTATTCCATAAATAGCAGTTCCTTTTCTACATAATAGACTCTTCTGTTTTTTTAAAGAAGAGTGTAGTTTTTCTGGTATCAAATGGATATTCACATATGTCTCTTTCTTTCTTTTTGTCATGCATTAGTTTGAACTATCCATATATAATACTGTATCATTTCTGTGTCAAACACTTACTATCTGAACTATAGTGTAATTTCGGTGGCATTAAATGTATTAATAATGTGCAATCATTATCCCTAACTCTCCATTCTTCCCTCCCCCAAACACTGGCAGCCATTATTCTACTATTTAACTCAATGATGTTGACTAATCTGGATACTTCATATAAGTGGTATCATACAGTATTTGTTTTTGTGTGTGTGTGACTGTCTTATTTTATTTAGCATAATGTCCTAAAGATTCATTTCTGTTGGCACATATATAGAAATTTCTTTCCTTTTAAGGAATAAATCATATTCAATTATATGTATATACCACATTCTGCCTATTCAATCATCCAACAGTGAACACTTAGGTTGCTTCCATGTTTTAGCTATTTTGAATAATGCTGCTATGAAGATGGCTATACAAATACCTCTTCCAAATCCTACTTTCAACTTTTTTGTGTTATGTTCTCAAAAGCAGAAATGCTGGGTCATATGATAATTCTATTGTTAGTGTTTTCAGGAACCATCATACTGTTTTCCACAGTGACAATACAATTTTCTGTTCCCCCCACAGTGTCCAATTTTCCATAGTCTACCAAAACTTACTGCTTGTAATTTTTGATAGTAGCCATCCTATGTATGGAGATGGTATCTTATTGTGGTTTTGATTTGTATTTCCCTACTGATTAGTGATGTTGAGCATCTTTTCATTTCTTATCAGCTATTTTTATATCTTCTTCAGAGATATAAAATAAATACATTTAATGCTGTAAAAAAGTCCAAAGACAAGTCTTACTTCCAAACCCTTATTCAGAGGTTATTATTGATTGTTCAGGTTTGTATTTTTAATATAGTCTTTTATTTCTGAATTAATTATGTGAAACCAATTTGGAAATAAAAGAACTCTGCATGAACACTGTTAATCATTTTTCATCTTCTTTCAGATAATCAGTTAAGATATGAAGCTGTTGAAAACCAAAATCTACCACAATTGACATGTGAAGAAAGTTTCATATTTTAAAGTTTGCAAAGCTTTATCCATTTTACTCTCATATAGATTTTCAGATGTTTTATTTTATTTTATTGCTAGTTTTATTTCTTTTTCAGAGAGACAGAGAAAGCCAGAGGGCAAAGTGGGGGAGGGGCAGAGAGAAAGGGAGACATAGAATGTGAAACAGGTTCCGGGCTCTGAGCTGTCAACACAGAGCCCGACATGTGGTTCAAACTCAGGAAACACGAGATCATGACCTGAGCGGAAGTTGAACGTTCAACCGACTGAGTCACTGAGGTGTCCCTAGATTTTCAAATATTTTAAACTTACATTTTAAAATTATTAGCACATTTAGGTTGCTTATAAAAATGTTCTTGTTCCTTAAATTTACAATTTTAACTTCTGCCCCCAAATCTTTTATATGTGTCATTCTTAATATTTATAATATTTTGAGTCAAAGTAACACATACCCACTTGTATTTTGAGACATATTTCATCTAAAACAAACACAGCTTGAATTTAAATACACTGAACGTACTTTCCTTTTGGAATAATATTTTCTGTAACTAAAAATGTGAATATTTAAACTCCCTGGAATATTCCACAGAGGGTCGTTTTCTAATTTCTTTCTGACAATTCCCATATCTCACATGCACCTATATCAGAATAAGGAAAGAGAGAAAAAAAGAAGTAAAAAAGAAAGAAGGAAGGATGAAAAGAGAAAAGCAAAGAAAGAAAAGAGAAAAGGAGAAAAAAAAGAAAATGTTTTAATGAAGATTGAATAGTGATGAGAATAGTTTTTCTTCATTGATTCAGTTTGGATAAAAATAGTTTATGGTAAAATGTAGCTTTAAATTAGCGAGAACTTTTATATTCATCACTGAATACAATAAATGCTTTTGGGAAGAAGCATTCAACCACATACGTTCATAAAACGTTAACTCTCTGATGAATTTGAAAAAATATCTATTTGTAGACGACAGAATAATGAAGCTAAGCAAGGTCAAGTGCTCTGGCCAGTGTTTCACAGTGAGTGGCAAGGCTTGGGACTCAAGTCTTCTGTCTACCAGCCTCGGGCTTCCACACTCTAACATGCCACCTTGCCCAAATGAATAATAGTATCAAAGAGAGGGGCTTCACGTAGCACTTACAGTCCGTGTCCTTGCTAATTTCAGTCATTACTTTGATATTGTTGAACACATGCATTCCCTGGCTTTTATCTAATTGCAATCAAGATTCTCTCAGATTTTCTTTAGGAGCTTATTAGAATCATAGATCAACAAAGGAATACATGCTCTTGGATTTTATATAAGGTAACCTTTCATGATTCCCTAATAAAAATTAAAGTAGTTGTGTTATTTAATTATGAAATATGTAACCTCATTTCAACTTTCCTATCAGGCAAGTATTGAAGCTGACACTTCAATTGAGTTTACCCAAGGGTCCCTAAGCTTGGGGAGTTAAACACACGCAGCTATCAAGCACAAGCATCATCACGGACTCCCCGTACCTAATTACAACAAGTGAAAAGTTTCCTCCTGAGAGAGACCACTTTCATTCTAAATCTGACAGGTAGAAATTAGTTGCCTAATGGAATGGAATAGTTCTGCAAATTGAAGGAATTAAGTGTGCTTTTTTAATTTAAGCTCCCTCTAAATTAGATTTTAATTTGGATCCAAATGTGAAGAGGTTGATGGCATGAAGCAGCTTAGGTTGGCCCAGAGCCAATTATTTTATACTGCCCTTCTCCAGATATACTGTGTCTCTTTTATAGTCAACAGAAATTATGGGGCAGAAAAGCTGTCATGCCTTCATCAAGCAGAGTTTTCTGGAGAGCACTATGTCACTTTGGAATACTGCTAAGTGATGTGCTTCTCTCTTGGAGTCATTTCACTGTCATGAAGACATCAAAGATTGAACAGAGGATGTGTGTGTGTGTATCATTTTTAATACTTACTGTTAAAGGGAAGAGTAATGAAGAAACTATTTGCCTATAAGAAATGGAATACAATAAGGAGAGACATTTTATATAACCCTGGTTCAATTATAGAGTGATTCTTTTCTCAAGCAATAAAATAACAAAACCAAAGAGATCAATAAAGATTGATAAGAAATAAGGAGATTATTTCTTACAATAGGTGATATACCTGTAGATCTAAGTGACTGATGAAAGACTCTGCAGAACATCTATGTCATTCAATAAACACAAATATACTAGGAGTGTGTCAATACTCAAAGGGTATCTGTGGATGTTATCAGCATGTACATGACTTGAGAACATCAGCTTTTCACTCCAAATGAATATGTGGATTAATTATATTTGAAAACATGTCACAGTTAACTCTAGTGAGAATAAACTTTTTCTTAATGTTTTTTAAACTTTCAGATGAAACATCCAGATAACCATGGAGAAAAAAACACCGAATTATTCTCTAGTAAGTACAGTAAGAGTGTACTAAGGATGCTATTGCGATGCCAGTATTGACATATAGAGTCCAACTGATGACATGGTGGCAGATGAGGAAGGCTTGTGTTAAGGTAGAGGAACACGTAAAGATATTGCCAAAGCAATGGCAATAAAATAAATGCCTTCTGGGTAGCTGGGTTGCAAAAATATCATTTGGCATTCAAACTGGAAAACACTCTTCATTTCTCACCAAAATCCAAGTCAGCCTAGTCCCTCTATATGGCCTCATCAATGGCCAAAGACTGTTTTGTTCCTAAGTAACAGATCATTCCCAGGGAACACAATTCAGAGGGAAGAATCTTTTTAATAGCTAGCATGAGTACTGGCTTGCTAAGCAGGTGGGAAACGGAGACAGGCTGAGCGAAACGGAGATTTCAGCAGGAGGGCTTTACATAAGGTAGACTTTCAATAAAACAGACAGATGAGATATGGCTCTAGTATTTCTTTGCAAGTAGTATTTGCTGATAGGAAGAAAAAATACCAGGGGATACATATCTCCAGCTATGTAATGAATAAGTCACAGCATAAGGAATAAAGTCAACAACAACAAAAATACTATTTTACAAATATAATTGAAATGGCAAGAGCTAAGGAAAATAAGTAAAAAACATGTGTAAATAGATACACTCTATCCATTTGAATTATAACTTTTTGTATAAAGATTTATTCAATTTTCTATTTTTGTAGTCAAGTTAAATATAGAAACAAATGACAGAATTATTATGGTAGGCTGAAATAATTAATCTAACTCTTCCTCCTGAAAACAGCTAAAAATGGTGAGGAAAATATTTTTCTTTAAATATCAAATTAATCATGTCGAAGAGCTGACAAGATATTAGGGAACTTACAGACCCATGCTGGGGCTGGCCTAAATCCATCAATGTTAGTAAAATATCAGGCCCCCCCATCACTTTTGCCCTGACCAGTGTTCACTGGTAAAGGGGAAGTGTGTGTGTGTTTCACAAAATGTAAAGATAAAAAACCAAGACCCACTGTTAATGCGGAAGAGAACTTTGGCAGAAATCGTGGATGCATGATGTGAGAATACTGAAGGATGTGCTATGAAGCTAGGTTCACTTAAGGTAAGTGTGAAGCTGTTGTACACCTGCTACCTTGTGCTTTCCTGAAAACTTTAGCTGTTTTCAGGAAGGATTTTGGGTCAATTCTGCTTTGCCTGCTTGTTTTCTCGTGACATTAAGTGAACTGGGATATTACAGTAATGATAAAAACCAAAGTGCCTGAGAAGTTGTGACTATACCTGGCCCACCAGCTCTCCAGCAGATACCCATAGCTTGGATGATTCAGGCGTCTTAAAGCCACACTTGGGTTGAGGTGGTTCTCAGTTGATTTTGTGCACAGTTGCACAGAAGAATCAATCTCAAGTCTTCTCTGGATGAGATTCTTTATCTTAGTCCCAAAGATTTTCTACAAATAAGTTTGGAGGGTAGTGACCAACACCAGCACTCAGCCAAATTTATCATTAGTGAGATCCAGCAAGAGCAAGATGTGTATACAATAAATGTAAGCTGACTTCTATCATTTCTGGTAGCAGAAATTCACTAACACAGTCTTAAAACAGAGGTCCAAATGGAGAGAAATTATAAGGACAAAAGTATTTGAGAGATAAAATCTGATTCTAAAACATACATGAAATTCTATTTAAAGAAACTTAACAGTTTACTGGAATAAATAAAATTAAACTTTAGATAGAAGTTGTGAAGCTCAAGAAAACAAACACAAAGGTATTTAAAAGATAGAAAAGATGAATGACTAAATCTAAAACATACACAGAATTCCTAAAACACGGTAACAAAATAAACTAGTAAAAAAAAAAAGAGGTCAATGTCAATTATTTCTCAATACAACTGGAAAAAGAAAAAAAGAGAATGGTCAAATAGACATTCCATAAAAGAGAAAGTCTAAATGGTCAACCACAGTTAGAGTAAGGGAGAAAATTAAAGCCTTGATGATACACTACAAAATGACAAAATAAAAATGTTAACATTAACTACATTGGCAAGCAACACTGCAATAGGAACTCTCAGTCCTGGTGAGATGTAAATTGGTACAATATTCTTAAAAATACTTTTTCATTATCTAGTAAAGTTAGATATACAGATACCACAGCCCCATCAATTTCAGTCCCAGATATATACGATAAACATGTGTGTGCATAAGAATGCAAGAATAGATATAAAAGAATGTTCATAGAAATGTTGTACTCAGTATTCAAAACCAGACATCATCCACGTGTCCATCAACTGTAAAAAGGGATAATGAATTATAGGACTTTCATATAATGGAAAATTAAGAATACTACAAATACAAATGCATTATAGATAAATAAAATAAGAATAGGTGATTTCACAAACAATGTTGAATGAATAAAGCAAGATGCAAAAATTATGTCAAGTGTAATTCATTTTGTATAAAGTTAATTAAACTAACTTGTAGATGAATGAATGTCTATTTAGTAAAGAACAAAAAAAGAAAGGAAATTGTTATGAATATTAGGATTATGATTGTCTTCTGTGCCCTTTCTATTCACAAGCAATTTTTTTTCTCGTCAGGAAAAGATGCCCAGGACCTCACGTTTTGAGCCCTAATATTCCTTGCCTCAGGAGAGTAAACAATACGTTTTGGGTTTTATTGCTCAAAATTTGGGTCATCAAGAAACCTACAGAAGAGTTCTTGGGTAAGGAAATAGTTTTTGTGTTTATAAGATATGACAATTAATTTTATGTATAAACATGACTGAGCCAGGGGTGTTCAGTCAAACGTTCTTCTGGGTTTTTCTGCTAGGGTGTTGTTAGATGTGGTTAACATTTAAATTGGAACACCTGGGGTGCCTGGGTGGCTCAGCTGGTTGAACATCAGGCTTTGGCTCAGGTCAGGATTCCGTGTTCGTGGATTTGGGCCCTGTGCCAGACTCTGTGCTGACAGCTCAGAGCCTGGAGCCTGCTTCAGATTCTGTGTCTCCCTCTGTCTCTGACCCTCCCCTGCTCTCTCTCTCTCAAAAATAAAAGAAATAAATAAATAATAAATTGGAAGACCTTACTATTAGATTATTTACACTAAGGTAGAATGTCCTCCATAATATGGTTGGACTTTATCCAACCAATGGAAGGTCTGAATAGAATATAAAGACCAACTCTTATCTTGGTAAGGGAGAGTTCTACGGACTTCTGATTTCATCTGCAGCACTAGCTGTTCATGCCTGATGGCCTTTATCCTAGAATACTGGCTCTCCATGGGTATTCCTTACCACCAGCACACTCTGCAGATTTTGAACTTACCAACCTCCATAATTTTTAAGCCAATTCTCTATACTATCTATCTACCTACCTATCTATTTTCTTTCTCTCTCATCCTTTATCTATCTCTCATCTCCTATTGGTTCCGGAGAACTAATACATAATATATATTACATAATACATAAGAGTAACAAAATGATGACTACATTCCATGGCTAAGGAATATGACCCTGATACTGGAAGAGATGAAAGAGGATGGATATTGGTATCTAATTTATATGTAGTTCCCTAGAGATAGCTTGGACAATGAAGATGGTGATTACACTGATGGCCATGATTTTTTATGAGAATTTTTAATGTTTATTTTTGAGAGAGAAAGAAACAGAGTGTTAAAGAGAGAGGGGTTGATATAGAGGAAGACGCAGAATCTGAAGCAGGCTCTAGGCTCTGAGCTGTCAACACAGAGCACAGAGTCTTACATGGAGCTCGAATTCACGTACCATGAGATCATGACCTGAGCCAAAGTTAGATGCTTAACTGACTGAACCACCCAGGCACCCCTGATGGCCATAATTAATCTGTTAATTAATACTTTCTTAGAAAGGATAGTCAAGGTCTGGTAGCCTAGGTTGGGGAAGAGAGTAAACATGCTATCACCATGCTTCTAATAACAGAGGAAAAAGAGCATCCTAATGGAAATTATCACTGACAGATCCACAAAACATGCCCAGTACTGTCCTACCTCCTTCTTCATACCTCTATCCTACAATAAAAGAGATTATCTTCTCAAATGACTATAATATTCAATTACCCAGGCAAATGAGGACAAATTCAGATTTAATTTAAGAAAAAAAAAAATCTTAACCTTTTAATCAACTGAAAGGGAGTACTTTAATACACAAAAAAGGAGGAAGATAAGCCGCACCCTGTAACTTTTGCTGTAAACCCTCTCTAACCCTCTCCATTTATTCAAGTCATGCGAACGTATATTTTTTAGTCATATAAAAATAATTGTAAATGCAAATTATATTTAAGGCTAATAAAAGAAATTACCTAGTCCTATTTACATATGAAACCATTCATATTACCTATACATAATCTAGTAAGTAAAATGGATAATGTAAATGAAAAAATATATAGTTCTCTTACCAGTAAAACAGACACATCCAGTTGGATTATTCATAGCCAAATTGTAAATTGTTACTTGTACTAAAAATACAGAACTTTTAAGATAAGCTTTTAAGATATCTAGAGGTTTCTTGTCCTGATTCTAGCTAGACTAGGAAATTCTGAAGTTTCCTTAAAACTGACTATTCTTCTAGAATACTCTTCTCATCTCTTCTTCCAAATGTCCCCTTTTCTTCCAGGGAAACCTTTGTTCAGCATTTAAGACTCAAACCAAATATTAAATGAAAATGTTTAAATTTTAACCAGGCTTCCTAGCACACTTTCAAAATTTTAGGGATTCTTTCCTATCTTTATTTATTTGTTAAAAGCATACTGACTAACTCAATGCAAGAACAACAACAATTAAAACAACAACCAAGTTAAAAAAACCCTCAAAAAACAAAAACAAAACCCTATTGAGTATGGGCAAAGGACTTTAATAGACATTTCTCCAAAGAAAATATAAAAATGGCTAAGCATATGAAAGATGCTCAATAATGCTAATCTTTATGGAAATGCAAATCAAAACTGTAATGTTACTACCTTACATCAATAGGATGGCTACTATTTTCCAAAGTTCATAAATAACAGAAGTAAAACCAATAAATTACCACAGTAGTAATTAGTAAATGTTATTTTCATACTAAAAAAGCACTTTGTATCCTGGGAGCATTCAAACAAATTTTCAGAGGA
>NC_043713.1:40661373-40672552 GCF_006229205.1 Suricata suricatta
AATTCATGCCTCTGTCCTCAGCCTCCAGTGATTTCGTCCTCAAAGGGGTTCACATTCTTTTATGCTAACTGTATGTTTCTGTCCCCACTTTGAGAAAGCTTGATCTATTGACGAGGAGCTCAGATCTTAGAAAACAATGATCTCTTTAAGATAAAGATATCTTGGAGTAAGATGTCTAGCACATACAACTACAACTCTCCTTATGTGGGTAGAAATTATTCACTTTTTATTCATTTCTGTCTAACCTATGTGTGTAAAAGAAAGTATATGTAGAGATTAAATAAATTAACAAGTGAGGAGTTCTTAGACTGATATTAGCTTCTAAGACTTCTATTGTTGTTTTTAATGTTTTTAAATGAAATATCCAAAATAGAAAACAAATAAACAAAAATAAATTTGCAACTGTGATTTCTTAATTGTTCTAGAAGCTCTCAATTTTTGTATTTCATATCTCACTCCTTCAAGCCTTTACAGTAAAACATAAAGTCAATTCTAGATTAAGCTATATTATCATTTACATTTCAGTAACAATAAATAAGAATGAATTGTATATAGTCATTTTATTAATTATACAATATATTCACATAAAATACTGTATCTATAAATGTTTTTTGACTTATTTTTTGTTTTTATTAAAAATAATACTAATGAATATATTATCAGCAGTCTGGGAATTCAAAACTTACTAACTACCAAACATACAAAAATTACAAATTAATCTTTTAAAACTAGTTGAATATTATAGAAACTAAGGAAAAACAAAACATCTAAAGAAAACAAACAACACATAGGCACAAAATTATGACTACCAATACACTTATTGTATCCATCAGATATGTTGTGTGGTCTATTTTCGAATTTCATTGTAAAATGATTAAAACAACTAATACAAAAATGGTAATTCTGAATTTAGATTTGAATTCTTAAGGTTATGTTTCTAAATGATTATCAAAGCTGTTTCTCTCCTTTCTGCTTCTTTTCCTATTGAATGAGGTATATTAAAATACCTATTCTTTGTTGCTGACATGTAAAAGAATATGATGAAGACTACTGAGTCCTCTCATGTTTGGGATGTCATTGGATTGCTTTAAAAACAATAGCTTGATTAAAGGCTTGAAATGGAGGTAAGATTCCCAGAACAGACGCCCAAAATGGAACACCTGTGATATAATTTATTTTCCCTGCATTGTGTTCCAAAGTTTTTGAAAGGATTACAAACACTTAAAATTACTTTTTCTATAGAATCTTCACAAGGCTTACTTGAGCTATCACTTCCTTCTTGTTTAAAATTTTTTAAAAAGGGCTTTTTCTGATCCACCATCAAAAATATCACTTTCTTCCAGTTCTTTATTCTGTAACACAATCTTCTACTTTATTTTTCTTTCTAGCACTTATCATTACCTAACATCATATACTAAGTTTATCGGTTTATTATGTATTCCCCACTAGTATGTAATCTCTGTTGTTTTTCTTCCTCTGAATCCCTGTGCATACAACACTGATTCAGAGCACAGATTTTTAGAGGCAAATAGCCTAAGCCTGGAACTACCTCCACCACGAAAGTCATACAAATTAAGACGGTTTTCTAATGCTTGAAGTGATGATTGTAATGGAACTTATATAATAGTCTTAAGTGATGACTGATTATATGATATCTTAGAATAATGTTTGGCACCTGTTTCACACTACATTCTTGATCTGAAATTATTTTCCAATCTTGCTTCATTCCAGTGTATTTCTTTCTTCCTTCTTTACTTTCCTCCATGAAGTAGGTTTACACAAGATGTACCATCATGCCCATGTTTCCTGTAGGCAACAGTTTCTAAGCCTTTCATTTTCTGTTATGAACCAAAGCCAGTGTTCATGAAACTTATGCCCATGTTCTTCTAACATTTTTGAAAAGTTATCTTTCTCCTCATATTTTTTAAGCTTGATGCCAAAGTAATAGATAGTAATATATAATACTAATAAGCTTGAAAGTAGTTTATCTTTTAACTCTATCATACTTCTACATAGCAGTATTGTTGATGTACTGAAAAAATCTCTATGCCTCTATGTTATTTTGGTTTGAATTTTCATTACAAAGTATATTAGTATACAACTGATCAAAACAATACAATATATCACAAAGTTTCATAAATGGTTATTAAACTTAAGCAATAAATATTCCTGGAATTGAACCTTCCAATAAGATATAAGAGGCTTTTTCTCCTAATTAGCTTAATTATGTGAAAATGAACCTTTTTCAAAGTATAAATGAGAAATGGCTTAGCAACAGTTCTAGTCCTTTTTCCCTAATGTGCATGTTCTGAGAAATCTGTTCACATAAACAAATAGATAGGAATGAAAGAAATTTTATTATAGAAGTATAACTTAATTATTTGAACTCCATCCAAAAATCATATAATGATCTATCATAAAAATTACTTTTAATAATTTATCAGCTGACAGCTAGATTAGATTTTTCTTCAATATCTTTGTTTCTAGAGAATTCTTAATTGCTTGTTGAAACATTTTTATGATTGGTGTTTTAATATTTTGTCAGTTAATTTCAACATCTGATTCATATTGATGGTGGCCTCTGTTGACCATCTTTTCTCATTCACGTTGTGATTTTGTTGGTTTTTGGTATAAAGAGCGATTTTTCCACTGTTTCCAGGATGTTTTGGACATTATGAGACTAGATTCTATCCAATCCTTTTTTCTGGCATGTGGTCCTACTTTACAGTGTAGCATAAGAGCTGGATGGGCGTGTATGTTCAGCTCACTGATTACTGCAGCCTTGTTGCAGAAGTGTGGCTTGGAAATTCAGCTCCTCCCTCTGACCTGTACCATCTCATTGTTACCTGGGAATGGTTCAAGATCAACTGATCCTCAAAGTGATAGGTAAGGGTAAGCAAACAGGAAACTCTTATTGCTTAGTTGCTATAGGATGACTAGGAAGGGCTGGCCCTGTTGACATCAGGAGAGGGGTAGGGGAGAAGCATGATGCCACTCACTCTCATCTCCTGCTTTCTCCACCTAGGCAATGCCAGGGGGGCATGGAGACCCGTAGCCCCATTGGCTCTCACTGATGTCAGGGGTGGTAGGACAGGGAGTGCATACTAGCCCCAGGTTGTAGCACCTTGCTCAGTCTCATTAACACAAGGCAGAGTTGGAATCACCACCACACCTGCTGATACTGGGGACAGGATGAAGCATCTTGGTGACTAGCAGCCTTACCTTGAGTCACATTAGCAAGTTTTGTTTCTTCTGCTAATGGGTGCCACTGATACTACCCTGGAATGAAACTCTGAGCACTGCCTGTTTCTGTCAGATAGTAGATGGAAGGTCAGCTTTGTGCTCAGCTTCTCCCAATCAGCAGAAGGGATAGGGTAAGGAGCCAGCGGGGTTGGGGATGGAAAATCAACTCCCTGCATTGCCCAATAGAGATGTCTTGTTTTAAGGCAACTCTTTTCCTATTCCTCTGACAAGGGGAAATAAGAACAGACTTTCCCTGGAACTATTTTGGTCTTGGCCTGGTAGTAGCACTAGGCTGGAATCTTCTGCAGGGCCCTATATAGCACATACAGAAAGCAGTGCGGAAACCCCAGGGACTCACTGGTGTCACCTCAGGTTCTGAGGACCTTAGGCAACCCTTCTCTTTTCCACTTTCCAGGGGCTTTCTATGCTTGTTTGATGTATGATTTCCAGTTTTTTAGTTTTCAGTAAGAGAACCTGGAAGAAATAGAACTGTTCTATCTTGGTGGAATCACAAGTTCCCTACTTTCAATTTTTGGGAAGCAAAGAATTTTAAACTTTGATAAGCAAGAATATGTGTCATCAGGTCCTTAGATTCAGCCCCTTTTGCAATATTTGGAAAAGTGTATTTGAAAGAATTTAATGGAGCTTATTAAATAAGTTTTGATTTTATCTACTATTTTTTCACCTAAAGCCACCTTCCTTAATACAATACAATAATTTTTTATATTTTTTATCTTATGCATTTTCTATAAATTGTCTCCAAAATCTTGGGCTAAAGATAGAGTTTATGGATCTTTAATTAAGAATTCTCACTAGTGTCCATCTTTACAATTACCACTTGATACCCTGGGAGATCTTAAGCCTGAGGACAATGCACTGCAATAAGATTTGTGATAATTTTTTGTTGATGAGGTGGAGCTGAAGAGGAAAAGAAAGCTAGACTATAAGCTATTCTAAGGCAGAGCCATTTTATGAATGAGTGCTTGAGGAATTTGAGAATCTGATACTATTTGTATCTATAGGTCTGTTGGAAGTTTGGGAAGCATGGGGTTAGGGACATGTAGATTGGTTCAGATATCATAGGTTCAGGTGAATGCTCCCTTCACTTTTTCTCTTTTTCCTTTCTCTCTTCCTTCCTTTCTTTCTTCCTTCCTTCCTTCCTTCCTTTTTTCTTTTGACTTTTATGACTTGTTTTGTCTCCCTCTGAGTACATTTGTTTGATGATGGGAGGAAAGTATCAAGGACTCAGATAAGGTCTTGATTGGATGACCTGGCCTCTTTAATTTTGTGTCAAATGCAGTGGGCTCAACTTTACTTCTTTTGTGTGTATTGAATGCTAATGTGGGGGACCCTTGGGCCTAAGAAAAAAATTCCCCAAGATAGCCTTCAATATGGAAATAATAATGTTTTTCTTTTTTTTGTTTCAAGTTTTTATTTAAATTCTAATTAGTTAACATATGGTCTAATGTTGGTTTGGGGAGTAGAATTTAGTGATTCTGATAAATCCAGTGCTAATCACAAGTGCTCTCCTTGATACCCATCACCCATTTATTTCTTCCTCTACCCACTTCCCCTCCAGCAACCTTTGGTTTGTTCTCTATAATTAAAGTCTTTTATGGTTTGCTTCCTTCTTTTTCCCCCCATTCCCTGTGTTCGTCTGATTTGTTTTCTAAATTCCATATAATAGTGAAATCATATGATACTTGTCTTTGACTGACTGGTACTGCTTAACATAATACACTCTAATTCCATCCATGCTGTTGCAAATGGCAAGATTTCATTCTTTTTGATGACTAATATTCCATCATATATATATATAGATATAGTTATATAGATGAATATATACAGATGAATAGATAAAGAAGATGTGATACCCATTCATCAGTCAATGGGCATTTGGGCTGTAAGTACTTTCTTCCCTCCTAGAAAGAATCTATTATTTTTCATTCCCAAATGGAAAACATAAATATACCCACTTATATCCTCCTCTTTAGATTAAGAGAATTGCTGAGAAGGAACCAGATGTCACTGAATAATCACTTTTACTGCCTTTGTGTGAGTTAAGTCTGGGATTTATGTCATAATCTTCCTGAAAAATATTGGTTCCCATTAATTTGGATTTAGGCAGTAGATTATTTCTCTTTTATGCTTTTTGATGCTTTCTTCTATATTTAATTTGTTATCAAGGGAGGAATATTCCTGATTCAATTTTATCTTGTCTTTATCTGTATACCTTACATTTTCATTTCCCATTTTTCTTTATCATGCTTGGAATGGTGTGTCTAGTCAGATCAACTTGTAAAATGCCTACTACCGCTAGTGGCATTGAATATCGTATAGAAGCAAACAGTGAAACATAATGTAAAAGATCTAGGTAAGAAAGTGGTAATGTGCTTCTAGTGAATGGAGTCATTGTATAATCCTACGAACAATAGACATTCCTCTATTTTTCTTTAATTTATGTACATATTAGTTTCCTAAGGCTGTTGTACAAATTACCACACATTGGGTGGCTTACAGCAATGGAAATTCATTCAGTTACAGGTCTTGAGGCCAGAAGTCCAAATTCAAGCTATTTGTCAGCAGGCCTGTGTCCTTCTGAAGGCTTTGTGGAAGGATTTTCTCCTCCAACTTCCAATGGCCCCAGGCGATCCTTGGTCTGTGGCTCTATAAATCTGCCTCAGTGTTTACATGGTCTTTCTCATGTATCTGTGTCTTCTCTTTTTCTATCTTTTATTAAAACACTTGTCACTAGGTTGAGCCTGGGTGGCTCAGTCAGTTAAGCATCCAACTCTTGATTTCTCATAACCTCACGGTTCATGAGATTGAGCTCCACATTGGGCTTCATGCTGACAGCACAGGGCCTATTTAGGATTTTCTCTCTCTCTCTGCCCCTCCCCTTGTTAGCATGCATTCTTTGTTTCTGTCTCAAAATAAATAAACTTAGAAAAACCAACCTTGTCACTGGATTAGGGCCCATTTGGATGGTCTAGGATAATTTCATTCTGAAATATTTAATTGCATTCACAAAGACTTTTATTCCACATACGGTCATGCTCACAAGTGCTGGAACTCGGGTTATAGACATAACTTTTTGAGGATTACCATTCAACTCACTGCAGTGAAAATGGCTAGCTAAATTTCCTAGGGTGTCTTTTAAGCGATACCTGCTTTAACTAGAGAAACTTATTTGCTCAGATTAACTTCCACTTGCAATTTCAGCAGTATCATTTTGCCAACTAGAATTAGAGGGATAACTCTGAATGTATATGAAATTAATGGTTTGTTCCAAAATGACTGCCTTGCCATTATGTTTTCAAAAATGTATAGATAGATCTTCTGCATCAGGATAACCTGGGTTTTAAAAATGCAGATTCCAAGAACCATCTCAGACATAAGCCTTCCAGAATTTCTGACATGCACTAGAAATTTCCATCATTAACATGTGATACAGACTACATTCAGAAAACACCACAAAATATCATTTCTTACTCCTTACCCTTTTAACCTACTGATGTTGGGTAGCAGCTGGATGCCTGACAGGCTAAATAACAAAACAATCAGTTTGCCATCTTCAATGTCTACCACTAGATGTGTTCTTATCAAGAGTTTCTGTGAATTTGAACTCACCATTTGTGAGATCAAGCTCTGCATTGAGCTCTGCACTGAAAAAGTGGAATCTGCTCAGGATTTTCTGTCTCCTTTTCTCTCTGTCCCTCCCCTGCTACCGTGGCCTCGCTCTCTCTCTCTCTCTCTCTCTCTCTCTCTCTCTCTCTCTCAAAATAAATAAACTTAAAAAATTTTTTTAATGTTTTATTTATTTTTGATACAGAGAGAGACAGAGCATGAGAGGGGAGGGGCAGAGAGAGAAGGAGACACAGAACCGGAAGCAGGCTCCAGGCTCAGAGCCAGCTGTCAGCACAGAACCTGCCAAGGGGTTCAAACCCATGAACATGAGATCTGACCTGAGCCAAAGTCGGAGGCCTAACCGACTGAGCCACCCAGGCGCCCCACAAATAAACTTTTAAACAAAGTTTCTGTGAACTTAATTATAAAAGTAGGAGTACAATAGCATTTGAGAAATTGAGATGATTGGAACCATTTTAAAATAGTCAGAAAAGTCATCATGTAGAAAAATTGCCTTTTTAAAAATGTTTTATGTCTTTATTTTTGAGAGAGAGAGAGAGAGAGTCAGAGAGAGACAGAGAGTGAGCTGGGAAGGGGCAGAGAGAGAGGGAGACACAGAATCCCTCTGAGCTGTCAGCACAGAGCCTGACGCGTGACTCAAACTCAAGAACCGAAACATCATGACCTGAGCCCAAGCTGGATGCTTAACCGACTGAGCCACCCAGGCGCCTCATCTTTTTTCTATTTTTAACTAAAGTAATTGCCCCCTCCCCATTCCTTTCTTCATAAAACCCCTTTGTTTTTACTCTACAAGCAGGAACACTATTTGGATATCTGTGCTTCCTGAATTGCTATTCTTTAATTCCAAATAAACTCTCATTTGCCTCTGATTATAGGTCTTTATTTTCAGGTTGGCTAGCACAACATTACAAATGCAACCCATGTAAAGGTCTAGATTACATATGGTCACACGCATTATTGAAAATATTTTTTTTCTAGTTTGTGAGGCTTTCACTGGGGAAAAATTTAGGTCTTATTTTTTTAAGTGTTTCTCTATTTCCCTGATAAATGAGAGATAAAATAGCAAACCGTTTCTTTGCATAGATTGTTATTAACATACTACCTCTGAAAATGATTAACAAGACTCTGAAGGTACCTGTGATCTTAATTAACATTCTCCCTTTCCCCTTTCCTTTTTCTTTTTTTGGTGAGTTTCAGGTGAATTATTATTTTTTTAAAAAGATTTTTGATAAAGAAGACATACTCCTTCTTCAGCAACAATTCAAAAGCTGCATGAAGTATAAGCAGAATAGGTGATAATAGAAACTCAAAACCATGATATAGAATCTCAAGTGGAAAAAAACAAACAAAAATTTCTATATTTGTGCTTAGGAATGTTTGTGTTTGACCACTGTGAAGTCTTTGGTTTGACTCTGAATGAATGGGAACCATGAGAGAACTTTGAGCAAAGATGTGATGTGATCTGATGTATGTTTTATCAGATTGAAACAAATCTCAACTTAGGGAGCAGACTTTATTTGAAAGAATTAGTGTAATAAGAGGAAAGGGACCATTGCAATCAAGGGAGGGGACCTCAAAATTTGGGTAGAAAGGAATTTCCTTTTACAGAGAGGAATAAACAAGTCTAGAAAGAGTGGCTGTAAAGGAGTGGGATGGATAATCAGGAAATGTTTCTCCTGGAGCCAGTCAATTCTCAGGAGGCTACTAGCTAACGGAGGGGCTGTATCCTGGCACAGGTTGAAGGTGGTAGAAAGATCAGCGGCCTGGTGGAAGGAGGGAGGTAAGACTAAATTTTATGGATTTTTTAAAAATTTATTTTTCAGAGACAGAGAGAGACAGTGCAAGCAGGGGAGAGCCAGAGAGGGAGAGAGACACAGAATCTGAAGCAGGCTCCAGGCTCTGAGCTGTCAGCACAGAGCCCGATGCGGGGCTCGAACCCACCAACTGTGAGATCATGACCTGAGCCGAAGTTGAACACTCAGCCAACTGAGCTACCCAGGTTCCCAAGACTAAATTTTTTTAAAGCCCGATATTTTGTCCAGTTGGTCAGCATGTTCAAATAGTTCTGCTAGTCCGTTTATGAGGCAAAGAATGGGAATCTGGTGGATCCGTGTCTGACTTTGTCACACATAAGCAAGGAGGACAACTGGGAGACTTCCCACAGTCATAGAAGGAACATTTTCAGATATCTTCCTCTGTTCTCTCATCTATATAAGAATGTGGTTTTGGTATACATTGTACAATGGAAATCCTGAATTTTTATGAAACCAAATTAAAAAAAAAACCTTTTCATTAACAAAACACTCTTAAATTGCAGAGCACAGGGAGCCTCAATTAGATGCCTAATTTATCTATGCAGAGACTGATGTGAAAATTTAAGATCTATTGGTTCTGTGCTTTTACTGCTTTACTATGTTGAAAACTGTGGGTCAATCATTCTGTCACTTCGTTACTTGCTTCGACCACATATAATGTGCAGTGGCTTGCAGACCATTTAAGGGGGAGTTCTAGATTTAGGGCTCAGAATGCCAACCCTGATGTTGATTTAAGCCATATCCATATTCATCTGAAAACACTTGAGTAGGGGGCAAGATCTGCAGTTTTGAAGAAAGGAAGGATTTAATTAATACTGAGGTATCATAGAATTGATTTCATGAGGGGCTGTATCTGAGGTAATGTTCATCAGAGTCATTAATGAATCCCCAAAGCACTACAATTTACTGATCCAGAGACACTCGGTGAGACAAATTATGAGGGAGAATGAGAAGTAGATCCTTCAGCGTTGAACTGGCAGTTTGTTATGTGTCTGAGCTTTGTTTTGTTTGACTTTTGTTCAACTTTTTTCTCCGCTCTTTCTACTTTTCTGTCATATGCAATGACAGAATCACATCTGATGGGGGCAAATGTCTCGCTGCAGACTTGAGGAAACCTTGGCTGCACTAATCTCCAGCCGCAGCCTGAAGAAATGAAAGATTTTTTCCTTGTCTCCTTAGTTCCGTAGTTAGCTATCCTAGCTACCAAAAAATAGAGGAGCCCCTTACTACTTCTGGGCAAAACCGTATTTTATCCTCTGCTAATCATGAAGCAGGTCACAATATGAATTTTATTTCTCTCATTACATTTTCCAATGTACTTTTACCTACACTGTTACTTGTCCTTCTGCCTAAAGTAGGGAGCTTTCAAATATTTTGGCAACTCGACCCCTGAGGTGGTGTGAAGTCATCACACTTGGCAAAGCATGAAAATGGCAGAGGGTGTCGGCCATACCCTGAAACCCAACTTCTGTAGATACATTCTCAGATTCACTCTGTGACCCCAGGGCCTCTCTGAGGTACAGTAAGGGCTCATCCTCTACCACATGGTGAACACTGGAGAACAAATACTTCTGAATTCAGTAAATTAATCTCATACTTCAGTAACCTATTAATTAGTGATGGATTTATATTCATATAATAAGAGTTTCCTTGCATAGAATCTTTAAGCACAACATAACAAAGTCACCTGAGGCATTGTATGAGGTATTTCCCACATTGACGATAAAAAAACACATCTTGCGAAGGATCACGTGTTATAACATCATTTGCCCAAGAATAATCCCAGCCTGTTGACTCCATCCCTTGCCAAAGAGAAAAATCTGGCATGTTGGTGCCAGTGGTTTCTCATGCTCCACTCAAGAAAATCTCCCCATGCTTTCAGAAATTTGGCAAACCTTGTATATTTGTGAGGCAAGGGATTTTGTTATAAAGACTATTAAGACGTCAAATCTTTCGTTAGCATATTTTAATGCTCCATTTTAGTCTTCATGACATAGTTAAGTATAAGGAATTATAATAATAATATCTTGGCAGATGAATAATAAATATTCCTTTTTTATAGACACTTAAGTTACACCATTGTAAATGCACAAGATGTTTTGCAATGTACTATGACGGATTGGCTGTGCAGAATATTAAGAAGTAACTATAGAGACTGTAATTTTACAAAAGAGGGTAAATATACAGGGAAGAAAAAAATGGGACTTTCTATTATATGTTTTGATTAGAAACATTGCCATGTTAGGGGCAGACTAAGTGTGGATTTTTGAATTATAATTTCATCAGATCTATTCTTTATTTACATGGTTTTTTTGCAATGCTTTTTATTTTATTTTATTTTTTTCCATAATATTTTATTGTCAAATTGTTTTCCACACAACACCCAGTGCTCTTCCCCTTAAGTGTGCTGCACCATCACCACCAACTCTTTTCCCCACTCCCCCTTCCCCCTCAACCCTCAGTTCATTCTCAGC
>NC_043713.1:40672652-40684974 GCF_006229205.1 Suricata suricatta
TCTGTCCTTCTCTGCCTGGCTTACTTCGCTCAGCATGACACCCTCAAGGTCCATCCACTTTATTTACATGTTAATTGCCCAAGTTCAGACTTTTTTTCAGCAGAAAAAGTGCCCAGTTTTAGTCCCCTCTGTTATTTTATTTTGTATGTTTTTTAAAAAGTGATATTGAAAATCTGAAATGTAGGAGTTGCTGATGTAATTTTAATTTGGGAAATTATTAAGTTACACTATGTGAGAATTATCAGAGTTTTAAGCATAGTCTTTTAAAAATATTCACATGTTATGGGGGCACCTGGGAGGCTCAGTCAGTTAAGCGTCTGACTTCAGTTCAGGTAATGATTCATGAGTTTGAACCCCTGGTGAGGCTCTGTGCTGACAGCTCTGAGCCTGGAGCTTGAAACCTGCTTCAGATTCTGTTTCCCTCTTTCTGCCCCTCCCCCACTCTGTCTCTCTGTCTCTCTCTCTCAAAAATAAACAAACATTAACAAATTTAAAAATATATTTCCATGTTCTAGAAACTGTGGAGTATATCTAATAAAAACAAGAAATTGCCAAGTTATTTTGGATTTATACTCAACAACTATCTCTGTATCCATTTAAGCCATTAAACATTTTATTGTAAAACGTAGCATTTTGTAATAGACAATTGTGGTTCTATTAACATTTCAATGCAATTAACTTTGCCTATCTTGAGAAAAATTTAATTCTTCTAGAATATAGCTATTTATCATAAATATGTATGTGAAATGAAATATATGAAGTTCTATATGTGAAGTTTTATTTATAATTCTGTTCCTCAAATTTTATTTTTCCTATTATCATTACTGCCACCATGAAATTATTATTTAAATGTAATAGTAAGAAAATGTTATGAAAATTCATAGAAATATAAATATATGAAGCTTAGCAGTGTCTTTATATCCACTCTCAGGAGACTCACTATTTTTCAACTGTCAAAGACAATTAGTGACAATATTGAACTTCTCTAAACAGACAGAATGTTAAATGAGACATTATATCTGCAGAATTCTAATTTGTTGTTTTATAAGAAAATAAATATCAGAGAGGAAATGTTATCATCTTATTCTTTTCAGTTTTAATGAGTAAGTATTCATATGGAACAAGGAAGCCTTTCATTCACTTAACTTGGAGAGAGTTCTTAGATTTAATTAAGACTGCTCTTAAAAAGATATAAACTACTCAGGTGACATGCAAAGAGAAAGAATTTTATTCTATTCTGTTTAATAATAGAAAATAACACCTGGTAAATGAAATGTCATCCATTTCCCCCCCCGCCCCCCTTTCATTTGGGGTGTGTGGGGTACGGAGTGTATTATCCAATTACATATTGGGAAATTTAAGTGATGAATATTATAACTCTGCAACTTTTTGGAACATACTGGCCATGTCAGTATCAAATGGTTCTTTTAAGATGTGTAGATTTAACCAGTACACTTTTTTTAATCACATAGGAACGCTAAAAAAAAAAAAAAAACCTAATTGTGTCCAATTAAAGATTTAAAAATTTTTGTAGATTAAAAACCATTAAGAAAAGATTTTAAAACTTTTCATAATTATGCTGCAGAAAGCAAAGCTATATAAAAAGTGACCGGAGAACAGGGGCTTAAGGTGTGCAATTTTCACTAATCGGAAAAAAGATTAGGGGCTGATAGTACTAAAATGTGATTAGACTCAGGAGCCATATTCGAAGACGCTTTGTTTTCTTGGTTTGTGGATTTCTCCTCGGGAGCATAATATTCTCCCGCGACCTCACTTGTAATAGGAGGGGATAGCAGTGTTACATCCTCTCCTGAGCACAAAGCCAGCAAAAAATTAGAAAGGATTTGCAGGTCAAAACAGACAAGGATTGTTATTCCTACAGCTGAGGGACTTGGAAGGCAGAAAGGGGAAAAAATAGGTGCGACTGTGAAGCTTAAGACTCGTCGTGTTGGCCAATGCCCACAGGGGGGATGAAACCGGCTCTGGGATCTTGCTGCATTTTGTAGCCTTCCCAGTGCAATCTGGACAAATTAGAATAAATCCACACAGGACCCTGCACAGAAAATTGTTGCAAAGTGGTTGTAGAACAGGAGATTACAAAACTAATCGGATTCAACAGTGTAAAAAGTAAATAAAGCAAAGAACACAAAAATAAGTCAGTGAACATAAATCCTTTTCGAAACAGGATTCAGTTACACCGGCCTCAGGTTCATATAATTTTTGTTTAGACAGAAAGAGGAACAAACTTATCGGTCTTACTTATGTTTTCTTTGTTCCATTTCAATAATACTGACACAGCATGTATAGCATTTATTACACTTTTACAACCAGCCAGGCAAAATGCTACACACTTTCAGTGCATTCTTTTTTTACTTTGCATTGTCATAACCCTATGACATAGATATTGTTATTCCCATTTCACAGATGAGCAAACCCAGTCTTCGATAAAGCTGTGCCCATAGTTATACAGCTCACAGATCTGTATCACTGAAGATGTTGGTAACTACTGTCCATGCTTATTGATGCTGATACTGATGCTGATCATTTTACAAACTTCTTTGACCCTGGTTTCACCTTCTGGCCACTTATGCTTTAACTTCACCCTCTCTTTCTTCCACAGATTCTCTATGACCACATATTTTCACTGGTTCTCTTTGGTTCCTGCCCTATTCCATCCCGGTCTGTCATTATCTCTCTTGATTTTTTCTTTCTTTTTTTTTTTTTTTAATTTTTAATATTGAGACAGAGAGAAACAGAGCAGGAGTGGGGAGGGACGGAGAAAGAGGGAGACACAGAATCCGAAGCAGGCTCTAGGCTCTGAGCTGGCTGTCAGCACAGAGCCTGACGCGGGGCTCCAACTCACAGACTGCAAGATCATGACCTGAACCGAAGTTGGATGCTTAACCAACTGAGCCACCCAGGCGTCCCTCTTTCTTTTTCTTTCTTCCTTCCTTCTTTCCTTCCTTTCTTCCTTTCTTTTTTCTTTTTTATTGCTCTTTATGTCCTATTCTAACATGCTCTGCTTGTTTACACCTCTCTTCCCAACAGATACACAGCCTTTATGCTACCTGATCTTCTTTGCCTTTTCTGAACATGAAGATTTTTACAAGTAAGCTTCTCCTCATCATTCAAATTTCAGCTCGTATGTCACCTTCTCAAGGAGATTTTCCTTTTTTTAAATTTTTTTTTTTAAATTTTGCGAGGGGAGAACAGGAAGAGAGTGAGAAAGAGAATCCCAAGGATGCCCAATAGGTGACTCGATCTCATGAACCTGGACGTCATGACCTGAGCCAAAATCAAGAGTTGGACGCTTAACTAACTGAGCCACCAAAGTACCCATAGAAGACTTTCTTTGACCACACAATCTACATTAGTTCTCTAGGTCTCCACAAAATTATCATGTTTTATTTTCTTCACAGACTTACTAATACCTTATGCTACTTTGTTTTTATCTGGGTACTAGAATGTAAGATCTTTGAGATTGTTTTACCCCCAAAAAGAACAGTTCATGTGGAAAATTAATAAATATTTGGGGATAAACATGTGGCCTGTTGTTGTTCAAATACCAAGCTTGTAGGTGAAGCAAGGTAAGTAACTTTTTTTTCCAAAATTAAAATAAAAATGAGTAAGTCAGTATATAAACTCATAAATCCTCTTTAGGGTACTTGAAGATTTTGGTCCATATCTCGATGGGTACTTATTTCTGTTCTGTTTTCTTTCTAGATGGTGCTTGAGTTAGTTTTCTTTTTATTATAAGTGTTAAGAACTTCTAACTCTCAGGAGAAAATATTTAGAAGTTCAAGGCAGTTTTTACACCAGTTGGGAAAAATAACTGAAGTTAAGCAGGATATGAAGTGGAAACTTTGTGGTTTTCCCTTCAGTTCATTTCACTGGAATCCAATTCTTAATAGCCCTAAAGTGTTTATACGTTTTAGAACTGCAGGCAGTCATGATTTGCTGTGGACATTCTTTTGAAGGTTGCAACCTTACATGCAGAGAAATGTAATACTCAGAAAAAAATGTCATATTATGGAATGATTTTATTCACTCGACTACTCTGAAAATAATGTTGGTCATGTATTCTTCTAAATATTCTACTTATGTTATAGGCATATTTTGTGTATATATGCCCAGGGCATTGCATGTGGTACTGAAGTTATTACAAAAATGAATGGCATCAAGCTCATCTTTCATGGAATTCACATTCCCATTGGCATGTCTGGGGAGAACTTAATGCCGTTTCTCAAGTCCTTAATGCATTCCTTCTTGTTGTTGTTGTTTTTTTAATTTTTAAATTTTTTTTTAAATTAAAAAAAATTTGTGTGTGTGTGTTTTTCAGTTTTGAGAGGCAGAGAGAGACAGCAAGAACAGGGGAGGGTCCGAGAGAGAGGGAGACACAAAATCTGAAGCTGGCTCCAGGCTCTGAGCTAGCTGTCAGCACAGAGCCCGAAGCGGAGCTCGAACCCATGAACCGTGAGGTCATGACCTGAGCAGAAGCCAGACGCTTAACGGACTGAGCTACCCAGGCGCCCCGGGAAACTTGTTTTAAGTACTGATTACCTCACAGGTTCTGCATGCAGGTAATCATACTTGAGAATGGAATGTCTTGGGGTAAACATCCAAAATGGAAAAGAAACCCTGGCACAGAAAACTTAGTCCAAGTAGTAAGAAAAACCCTATTATATTGAGGGTGGCAGAAGCTTGTGGAGGAGCAGGGCAATAAAAACGAACTCCATTTCCTCCAGAGATGTGAGTAACATCTCATGAAATTGACATCACAGGTACCCCTGAAGGAGAGTGGTGGCCTGGGCTAATAAATAGGACCTGGGGAAAAGCTGTAAGGTGGATGTCAAAATGCCCCTCACTACTTAAATCTTGCTTACTCATTGTCTTTCATCCAGACGGAAGTTGTGGGAGGCTTATTTGGAACGATTAAAGCACTACCACATCAGGGGAGCCTGGGTGGCTTAGTTGGTTAAGTGTCCAATTCTTGTTTTCAGTTCAGGTCATGATCTTGAGGTTGTGAGATCGAGCCCCAAGTTGTGCTCCATGCTGAGTGTGGAGACTTCTTGGGATTCTCTCTCTGCCCCTCCCCCCCTTTCAGAATAAACAAATAAACTTAAACAAAATAAAAACGAAAATGAAGTACAGTGTCAGTACTGGAAGATCCCAGGCCCAGTTGAGAGGCTGGAACCCAGCAACTGTGAGATCATGAGCTGATCTGAAGTCAGGTGGCTCAACTGACTGAACCACCTGGGTTCCCCAGAAAATATTTCTGAGTAGAAAATAAAGCAGGCAATAACTGAAGTTTAAAAAGAAAATTTCAGTTTTGCTAGAGAGTTTGGAAAGTAATTGGCAAGTGATCCCTGGAAGCAAAAATGGTGCAGTTAGGCACATGTAAACTCCAGAGAATGTTAAAAAAGATATTTTAAAGAAGAAATTACATCTTTATGTACTTCATGGGGCTCTGTTGTAAATAAAAGTTACATTGAAAACACTAAGTATTGGTTTATCAAAAATGATGGTAAGAAAGGTGCTGAAGAGAGATTTCTTAGTTTTCCTTCTAGGTGGTCAATTGATTTCTAGTAAAAAGAGAGAGAGAGAGAGAGAGAGAGAGAGAGAGAAAGAGAAGAACAAGTTATTTAAAATATGGTACCAATGGGTATAAACATAATTGACTATGGCTGGTTTTAAGAACTAAGAACCGAGAATGGTAGAAATAAGACATAAACTTGTTGTTTTATAATAAAAACATTACTTAATTTCTATTATTACTAATTTTTAGCAAAATAAAATAATAGAAATTACTAATTTCTATTATTACTAATATACCTGTAATACCAGAAGCCTTTTAAAGCAGTGTGTATCTTATTTTTTAAATTAAAAAGAATCTTAGGGTGCCTGGGTGGCTCAGTCGGTTAAGCATCTGACTTCAGCTCAAGTCATGATCTTAAGGTTCATGAGTTCAATCCCCCATTCAGCTCTCTGCCGTTGGCATACAGCCAGCTTTGGATGCTATGTCCCCCTCTCTCTCTGCCTCTCCTCTGCTGGTTCTCTCTCTCAAAATAAATAAATTTTTAAAAAATCTAAATATATACCTTAAGCAAATAAGCTACATTATCTGCTACACATATATGTATTTTTCAGGGTGTTCTCTGAAGCAAGGATTTAAGAATGCAAAGGACAATCAAAATGCTCTGGAAAATAAGATGGGTGAAAATATAATCATATATAAAGGATATGCTGAAGCTATTAAAATAATAATATTTAATGACATGAAAATGTTTATTATATATTAAGTGAATGTGAAATAAATTATAAAACAGTATGATTTAAATAATAGTTGTTAACATTTGTTGATTTATTTTTATGTGCTAGCACTGTAGTAAGTGCCATCATGCATTTTTCTCATTTCCTCCCCATAATAACCCTATGAAATGGGTAATGTTGATGAAGTTATGAGACTTTAAACAAGGTTATAAAATATGTGCTATGAAGGTTCTGTGTTATTAAAAATAAATAAAACAAATACACATGCATGTGTATGTGTGTTCTATGCATATGCATATATGTAAACACCACACACAATTATTCCCAGTTATCTCTGGTAGTAAAGTGATACTGTTTTACTCTTTTCATTAATTTGTATTTTTAATCCTCTACAAGAGATATGTTCAATAAGAAAACAAGTAAGTAAAAGATTAGTCTTGCATATTTGAAGTATTTATTTAGTCCAGCATTGCTGGGTTTGGAGGATACTAAAATAAGATAATGTTTATGCCTCTTCATAAATATATTTTATTTTTTTCAAGACAATCCCTTGATTATCCTGCATGATCATATGTGGAGTCGCCGAGGTTGATTATGTCATCACCAAAGAGCTTATAGTTTTCAAATATATTTTCATCACAGTTGGTAATGAATTCTACTTTTATTTAGTAGAATGAAATCAATATGTCACAAACTTTTTCATAGAAGGAAACGTAAAACAGAAAAACATATAAAACACTTTGGCTTAACGAATATACAGGGCATTTTTAGGCTGATGTTTGCTATTTTAGTCTTTTAGTTATCTTACGTGTTTGTCTTGTACATACAACAAATACTATTTCTGCACTTGCTATGTACCTGACAGGTTTATAATGACTGGGGACACAGCAGGAAACAAGAATCATAAAGTCTCTGCCTCAGTGAAAGTTACATTCTGATGCGAGAGAGACAGATGGGAGAGACAAGCAAATAGATATGCATATACACACACGCACGCACGCACGCACGCAAATCCACTTATTTCTATTAACTACGATTGCTGTTTCAGACATAAGTATCTTCCCCAATGTTTATGTTTTCTCTTGTATTTCATTATTTCTCTTGTAACATTAAAGCACACCACAGTCTAATTCGGGTCTTTATTATTCCATAGCTAATCCTCCCACATTCACTTCTCTTCAAGTTAAACTTTCCTATAGATCACCAGTAGTGCTATTGCTACGACAACATTTTTCAAACTCCAGAGACACATTATGAAATAGATGTAATATAGGCAGACTAGCATTTTTGCAATGTAAGAGAATAGAATAGAAAATAGCGTGCTTTGTAGAGTAGGTAACATTTCATGAAGCAACTTTTTTTCAGCAATAGGGAGATTATTTATGAAAAGTATTTGTATAAGGGATTTAATGTAAAATATGTTTCTTAATAAACATCATTAAAATTAGTCATCAAAATTATGGAGAGCCACACTACACTCCTAAATTATAATACCCCCCATATTATCATTCTGCTCAAAGCATTCTATAACAACTTATTTTCTACCTAAATATATATGAAATTATTAACTCTTGTCAATGGAATGGAATATTCCCCATGATTCCCTCTAATCTCAGATTTATTCCTCTCTTGAACTCAATAGATGGATAGCTAGATAGAGGTGCATGTCTATGTAGATTTATGGATATGCAGACAAATAGATAAAATCAAACCACAAGCTGCTTCCTGTGCAATCTTTACCCAGAAAGCTCTCATCCTCTCTTCCATATTAACCTTCAAAAGGCTGTCCATTTTACATGACATCATTCAAAACTACTTTAAGTCATTTCTTTATGAGTGTTTTTTGCCTGAGTTAAGAGCTAATGCATTTATCTTAACTATATGGGGCTTTGTTAATAATTTCTCAAAATATAAATAGGGAAGAGGTAATTTTTTACCATATTTCTCTCAACTATTATTTCCTTATAGTTCTTGCTCAAAAAAACTAAGTTCATTGAAATTGAATTTAGTAGAGATGCTAGATTTGAATCCATAAAATAATCATAAAAATATCCAAGACTTTTTCAAGTATAAGAATGCAAATATGTAGAGATTTTAATTTTATGTAAACATGAGTTTCATTACTTTTGTTGGTCTGTATCTAACATTTAACAGGTATTCAATAAATAGCTTTTCTCAAAATAATATGTGATGCTTAAGAAGCCTAATACTCTGATCTACTTAAAAATTTCTAACCTCTTAAATGGAAAATGTCTATGGAAAAAAGAAATAAGGCAGAGGGCTTTCAACTCTTAGCTTGATCTTTGTAACGTGTTTTCTGCACTTCTGTTGCTCTGGTGTGTCAAAACACTACCTGAAGAACTTGGCTTTCCTATTTATAATAAATTATTTTAAGTAATTGTTTATTTACTGATTGCAAAATACATTTTGAAAACACACACACACACACACACACACAAAAAGTAAACTTGAACAGAATGATTCTATTAAGTATTTGTTTATTACAATTGAGTGTCATTTAGTCTGGCCATTTGATAGCTTTCCCTCTGCTCTCTACTTGCCAAAAATATTCTTTATTCATTTTAGAATAAGTCATCACTAAATATTATAGAAGTCATGAAGGAATTACAACTGGAATTTGTAATATTGATTTGCAGCCCAGTATTAGCTCTGTGCAGATTCTATATCAAGTGGGATTTCTAATTGTGGTATACTCAAAACCAAACTCCATTAAATGGTATTACATTTAATGATGGTAACATAACGCCAAAAATAAGCATGAACAGAAGATAGTGTTTAGCATATTAACAGTAAATAATAACTTATTTGACATATTTGACCACACCACATCAAATATATAGCAAAATACACAGAACTAGCTTTCAACAATTCATTGTAATAACAAGAGATTGGCTGTTTGATCACCGATTCTAACACACTAATAATAAAGCATGCCAAACAGAGTACCCGTATTTTCTCATCCTGAGTTGGAAATCATTAGAAATTAGAAATCTCTCCCTGTCAAATACCCTCATTTAGTTGTATTACTAGCCATCATGTGAGAACTACAGGACAATTTTTCAATTTAACAGTGGAGCAGTTTGATATTCTAAGTGCTAAAGTTAATTAAAAATCAAAAGGAATGCTCTGTAAGTTATCATATGATTTCTAATGGTTTAATTTGTGAAATATGGCTGAATATGAAAGGGCACACATTATTAATTGATGCAAAGGTAGAGTATCTGTAACCATATAATGAACATTAGTAAACATGGGGAAAGGCTCAAAATACCTAAACAAATGTCCTAACTACCAGTTGGTCTACCCATGCTACAATCCCATTGACTCAAGTGACTCTGCAGATTTTCCTAAGTTTAGAGCATCTGTAGAGTCAAGACCTCTATGTCACCAGGAAGAGTAGACACAGAATGTTTTAGTACACTTTGGGGAAAGACTCTTTCTGAATCAAGAGTGGTAGCACAGAGAGAGCTGCCCATTGACACGTGGATTCAAAAATTAGTTATCAAGTTTAGAGTTGAATAAGAGGTGGGAATTGGGTTGGAGGAGGAGGATGGTTGGTGAGCAAGATGAAGGGAATATAAATTTACAATGTTGAACTACACAAATTTTTGCAATTTAATACTTTCTCAATTTTTTTTGGTTCAGGGATCTTTGGGAAAAAATAAGTTTATAGAAATAAAGATATGTATTTCTCCAGACAGATAATGCCCTTACTGAATATAATAGCCATAGAATGGAGTATCATGCCCAAATTATGGGAGGATATAAATAAATCCTGCTACACACATGGAACAGATTGTTATGCATTAAAAATATTATTGAATAATTTTAATAATAGCCAATTTTAAGAAAATACAAATAATACAGTAGTTTGTATTCAATATGATCCTAAATATTTATTGGAAAACTATAAAGTAATGCAAAAAGTATTTATGATGATTATATCTGTGTTGGTATTATAGATGTTTTAACTCCATTTTTACTACTTTCTCAAATTTCCAAAATTTTGAACAATAATTATTAATTCCTTTTAGAATATGAAAATATATATAAAAGAAAACATTGGAAAAAGTATTCAATAGGCATAGACTTTTTATTTATTCATTTTGTTTGATACCAATGTTGTGGGAAATTTTCTGGTTTTGTTTATTCTGCTTTTTTCCTGGAATGTCAGCACTTTGTGAAGATAGTTTTGGTATCCTTTATTTGTTCATAGCCCAGTTAACCTGGAAGCACATATTTTTACAAGTCTTTCTCTATTCTGTATAGAACGATAGTGCATATCAAGTGAATTTCAGGTTTAAAGGGAGGGGGTAGAAATCCAAATGTAGTGTTCAGATGTGGACAGTATTATAGTAGCTTTACATTATGAAAAAATTTCTTGTCTTCCTCATTAGCTCCTACCTGTTTGATAATGGGAAAAAATCCAATTATTTCTGATAACGTCAAAATAGTTTAATCAAATATGTTTTCTTTCGGACACTCAGGTTTTGCCAGATGACCCAGGTAAGCAAATTGGTGCCCTCCGCTCTCCCTCCACATCCATTTCCCCTGTGTCATTAGCTGAACGGGAAAAGGAGCCACTGGGATTATCACACAGCTTCCTCTCCCTCTTGCAGCCCCATTTCTGTCCTCTGGGTACCACTGACTTTCTTCCATGTAGGGCTAAAGCTACCCAGATCGTAGAACTAACATCTAGTCTGGCTGAGAGACTTCTCTAGCTGTAATAGAAGCATCTATAACTTAGGGCTTCTTTTTTCCCGGCCGTACTTCTCCATCAGGTTCAATTTGACTGACTGCTTGACGTGAGTTCCAGGTTTATAGAACGACAACCCCCAAATTAGGTCCCTTTACAGAGTTTTCTGCCCAGCATTGCCTAAATGGGCACAGATACACTTAAAGATCACCTTAATTAATATATTAAGAACATATTGATATTTTCAAATCATGGCCATTTCATATGTAGTGATGATGTACACACACACATATGTACCATGAAATGCCTAGAAGATTAAAATGAAAAACACCATTGGAGTTTGAAAGATACAAGCACAGTTACTATGCGGCTTGATTTTGAAGGAAAATATATCTGGATTCCATGCTTACTTGGCTAGATAAATGATTCCTGTAATATCTGCTTTACAAGAAGTATTTCAACTTAACTCTCTAAAAATGTGATTTAAAACATGTAAGGACAAAAGTGAAGCTAACAATGTCCTCTGATGATGTGATTTCCAAGGTACATGGTGAGAGTTCTTTTCTTCTGGTTATAATTATTGCTTTGAAATCTGTGATAACAGGTCATGAGTTTTCTACTTTATATTCCTGATTCACACTTAACATGACATTAAGTCGGTCTGTTACCTCCTGACTAGCTTCACAGCAACACTTCTACCAGATGTACAAACCTTATTTGGTCACTGCCATCCTTTGACTAGTCTCTTGATGTTCATTGCAACGCACATGAGTGCTCCAGCTTTGTGGATTTTTCCTGACTTGAATTCAGCTGTTTTTCATGACTTATTATCTAGCAGTCACCACAACAATAAGTTATTGACCATTCACTCTGTGAAAGAGAGAGAGTGCACACATATGTGCAAACAGGACAGGAACAGAGAGGGAGGGACAGAGGGAGAGAGAATCCCAAGCAGGCTCCATACTGTCAGCATGGAGCCCAATGCAGGGCTTGATCCCACAAACTGTGATATCAGGACCTGAGGTGAAATCAAGAGTCAGGTGCTCAACTGACTGAGCCATGCAGACACCCCTAAACACTTGTCTTAAAAATAAGACATTGATTCTATTCACACTCTGTAAGCTATGTGCTCTTGAAAAAAAAAAAAAAGCAAAAACTGTCAGGTTTTTGTTTCTTTTTTTGACTCATTTTCCTCATCAAGGAAAGAGGATACTGAGCTAAATGATTTCTAAAGTTCATTTAGTCTCTAAACTGCAATGTAATAAATAAATTCAAATATGCTTATTATTCTCTTCAGTACATATTTATCCTCTATCTGGAAAAATAAGTATATTT
>NC_043713.1:40685074-40688323 GCF_006229205.1 Suricata suricatta
ACAATCAGAACTGTTATATGATAGGTAACCCCCCAGAAAACCTGAAATGTTTAGCATCTCAGAAACCGCGTAATGTATCATTATCATCATCATTATCATAATTATTTTATTCTCAGAATTAACTGAGCATGTCATGTGTTACATTCAAACATCTCATGGTAAGATGTTTGAAGCTCTATTTATTATTGTCTGAAAAAAAGATTTACTACAATCTCAAATGTATTTATATTTTTACATTCTTATAATATATTTGAACTAAAGTTACACCACACTAATTACATTTTAAAATTCACATTTTAACTTTTTATTACTGGATATTTATGAATTGTCTGGTCATATTATTACATTTTATTTAGATTTTATGAAAGGCAGAGCGTTACAAGGGGAATAAAGTACCTGTTCCCTCCTGTCAATGGCATTATAATCTAATAGATTTTAAAAATCTCTGCCATCATAGTGTTTAGCCTGGTGGCATATCAGTTTCTGTTTTATTTAGTATTGAGCACACCAGAAACTCACTGTAACACCTTTTACTTCACAGCAGAATTCGCTTTGAAGAAGATCAGTTTTGACATTATTCTCGGCTAATGATAAATCCAAACTTTTCATGGCTATAACTAGGACAATGTTTTATGTCACTTTAGGATAATTTATTTGATAACATTTTACATTAAACTATTAAATATATAGTATATGTATTATCTATACTGTGAAAAGTGTATATGGTATATATTTAATATATATTTTTACATTTCTATTTTATTTATTTTTATATAGATATATATAAACTAATTCTAACAGAAAGAATGGCTGATATGATTTTTATTTTTGTTTTAACTTTTTAAATGTTTATTTCTGAGAGAATGAGAGAGAGCGAGCATGAGTGGCAGGAGGGGCGGGGAGAGACAGAGGCAGCCAGTTGTGGGGCTTGAATTCATGAAGTGCAAGATTATGACCTGAGCCAAAGTCGGATGCTCAACTGACTAAGCCACCCAGGAGCCCTAATTTTTGTTTTGTTGATGGTTTTAAAGTTGAAGAAATCTAGGCTCACTAGATTCTTTATTACTGCGTAATAGAAATTATTTTGGATGTATAGTAAGAATTAAGAACTAGCACCTTTTATTTTCTGTTTTGTAAAGAACTGACTTTCTTAATGATACTCTCATCTGGAGAAGAGAATTGAAGATAGCTGTCCTATTTCTATACACCATGAGTTGTACCAGAATCATGGCTTAGTTTAAAAATATGTATCGAATGCCTACTATGTTCCAGGCACTGTTCTTTGCCTGAGATCAGAAATGGACCCTTTCTAATTGGATGGCAAAGAAAGACAAATAAACAATCAAATACATAAATGCATGTTGGTAGCTACAAAGAAGACATGCTTGGTGTTATGAGAGTGTAGAAGCAGACTCAAAATCGTCAAGGAGGTCAGGGAAAGCTTTCAGCTAAAGGATCCTGAATTGATACCTAAGCACTGAGTAGGAGTTGACAAGACAAAGGAGGAACAGGAACACACCTGTCTGGGGTGCCAGGGCGGCTCGGTTTGTTATGTCTCTGACTTTGGTTCAGGTCCTGATCTCAAGGTTCCTGAGTTGGAACCCCGCGTTGGGCTCTGTGCTAACAGCTCTCAGAGCCTGGAGCTGGCTTCTGATTCTGCGTCTCCTCTCTCTCTGTCTTCCCTTCTCACACTCTGTCTCTCTCTCTCTCCAAACTAAATGAACATTAAAAAATGATAATAAAAAAAGAGAAGAACACACCAGACCGAAGTGACAGCATGTGTGCAAACCTTGACGGGGTTGGGAAACCGTGTAAAAACGGAACTCTTGGGCTGCGTCTAGAGTGTGGGAGCAGGATGGTGAGTGGTGAGACAAAAGTATGCAGGAGCTGGGCCGCATGGCACTGCAGGACTCTCCCCTAAGCCTTTATCCCAATAAACAGCCTTAGGCCTTTATACCACGTGGCCTGAAGCTAAAAACCTGTACCCTAGAGATGCTTATCATAAGGGTCTTCAGGCTAAAAGTGTCAATTAGGATACTAGAGCTATAAATAAACAACATATAGGGATGGCTAACGAATAATATACAACTTGAAGTATTATGAAAGGTTAGGGATTCGTATTTAGTGCAATTTTATCTGAAACTGCAGAAAATGGTTTCATGCAACAGGTGGGATTCAAGGCAGATTCATTTGTAGATAAGAGATTGTTGGCTAGCCGAGAGTACGTGGGGACTCACTTTAGACGTTTAGTGAGCTCAAGTTAGTCGGTCACCCTGCGCCGAGTCATCCCCTGCGGATGTTTTGCTGAGATTGTGGATTCCCCCAAAGACCATCAGGAGTCCGAGTCACATATGCAAAAGCAGAGGGCGTTGATCCGGGTTTAAGCATGATCTCTCAGACCTCGCCAACGCAGTGGATCCTGTGAGCCCTGACCATCAATGGAGCAGGGTCTTGTTACGGTCGGGGGTCGGGGCGAGGGATGGGGTGAGGGGCAGGGATTACAAGATGATTGGTCTTCGTCTGAAAACGAATAGTTAACGAGCCTTTTCTAGTAGGTGCGTTTTTGCTGAGCCATTGATGCGGAAGAGGGAACTATACAGACGAGTGAAGAAGTAAAACCTTTAATTTAAGTGGAGAAACAGCAACATAGTCTGTTCAGTATTAGGGAGCTATGGTATGGTACTTTGTAAAGTTTCTCTATAATTTTTTCTGAATGAAATGAAGTAGAAAGAATCAGAGACAGAAAACTTAAAAGAGTATTAATAAAACACAGACATGAAGTAATGCAGATTTGCACTGTGCTGACAGCAATGCCAAAGAAAAGTACAGAGTAATTTCAAAAATTATTACAGAGTAGGGCTATGTAATATTTCACAAATCTCCATACAGTATTAGTCTTTATCAATTGCTTTTTCATTGGTATCTTCATTTATAAAACTTCTCAGAAATGTTTAAAAGCCACAAGGCCTAAATGACTATGTGTAAAGTCAATCACAAATAATAATATTTATAGTATGTTTACTGTGAAGAGTTTCATAAACTCTAAATAAAATGTAATAATATGACCAGACAATTCATAAATATCCAGTAATAAAAAGTTAAAATGTGAATTTTAAAATGTAATTAGTGTGGTGTAACTTTAGTTCAAATATATTATAAGAATGTAAAAATATAAATACATTTGAGATTGTAGTAAATCTTTTTTTTCAGACAATAATAAATAGAGCTTCAAACATCTTACCATGAGAT
>NC_043713.1:40688423-40700482 GCF_006229205.1 Suricata suricatta
AAATATACTTATTTTTCCAGATAGAGGATAAATATGTACTGAAGAGAATAATAAGCATATTTGAATTTATTTATTACATTGCAGTTTAGAGACTAAATGAACTTTAGAAATCATTTAGCTCAGTATCCTCTTTCCTTGATGAGGAAAATGAGTCAAAAAAAGAAACAAAAACCTGACAGTTTTTGCTTTTTTTTTTTTTCAAGAGCACATAGCTTACAGAGTGTGAGTAGAATCAATGTCTTATTTTTAAGACAAGTGTTTAGGATGAATCTTTGCTTTAAGAAAAGCAAAGTAATGGGGTGTCTGTGTGGCTCAGCCAGTTGAGCACCTGACTCTTGATTTCACCTCAGGTCCTGATATCACAGTTTGTGGGATCAAGCCCTGCATTGGGCTCCATGCTGACAGTACGGAGCCTGCTTGGGATTCTCTCTCCCTCTGTCCCTCGCTCTCTGTTCCTGTCCTGTTTGCACATATGTGTGCACTCTCTGTCTCTCAAAATAATTAAACTTTAAAAAAAAAAGTGATGAAAATTTGCAAAGAACATATTTAGTTAAAGGGTCAGTGAATATTGCCAGTACTTGCTGTCTACCTTGATCAGAGCGCTGTCAATATAGTCCTGCCATTTTGACTTTTATTCTCATTTGACAAAGCTCCAATCACTTTCGAGGAAAGGTAGATATAAATGGTAATCCTGACTAACAAGCTATACTACAAATGGAGGAGGTCAACTTAGATAATGGCTATTCAAAGCAGTTATTCCTAATAAAAAGGTAACATTACAAAGATGTTATTGATGAGGACATACCAAATCCTCAAACAGGAAAATAAAATTTATTGTAACTATTAAAGTGTATCTCCTATATATGGGTTTATCCAACATTTTGGTACATGAAGAAAAGCAATACAGATCACGGACTTGCAAAATATGTGGCAAATATATTTCACACTGTGAATCACAAAGAGAAGAAATAGCTAAATCCAGTTTTCTGAGCCCTTCGATGTAAAGTGCACTATCTGTAACTTTTTTTAATTGCAAACATTCTCTTTGTAGTATGTTATACTTCTGTCTTTTACAAAGTTACACTTTTTAAAAAGTTAAACAGTACATAATATATTATTTCTGTTACTTATGCAACAATGATAATAAAAATCTAACAAATTATATAGGATACATATTTACAATAATAGAGTTCTTTGTTTTATTTAGAAAAGAGACGATATTGTCCTTAAAAACTATAGTTTTTATTTGATATGGAACTAGAGACCTTATTCAACTGATACAAATTTGATCTTATATGAAGTTACAGCTGTCTATAGGCACGGGTTATGTGTTAAACCTTGAAGAATGTACAATAGCTTAACACTATGCTGAAAGAACATTTGGCTACTTAGTATCTCATCTTTATACTTCGACTACTATTATTGCTGCGATAGCCTACAGAGCCTGCTCGCTAGCATTCAATCTTGAAAAGATAAAGGGTGTCCACGTTGAGTTATTCCTTGGTTTAACTATTTTTGAAACATTTTAGAATGCCCTCCGATCATTACAGTTCACATCCTTCCAGAGATCAAAATCTGTTCAGAGAGCACCTTTGCAGTTCTCTATTTTCCCCACGAGGTAATTTCAAACAGTATGTCTTTAGGCTGTGAAGTGTTGAGGGTTTTTTTTTTTTTTTGGCCCCCCATTGAAAAATAAGTTTTAGAAGCAAGAAACATAAGTTAGCTTTGTGGTAGCAATCTTCTACTTGGTAACAATCTGACAAGTTATGGCCATTCTTAGTTTTTCATGAGTAGATATTCTTGAAGATTGTAGTTACTTTTCCTATTTTTTCTTTCAAATGTTCGATTGACATTTTAATTTGTTGATGCGAAAATTCTGGGTAACTTATAATCACAATAGTTATTTTTTTCCCCAATGTTATCAGAAAGTGAACTCTTTCTTTATATTTTATAATTACTCTTCTGACATTTTCTATATTCTCAAAACCAAAAAAGTGCCTTTTAAAAATAGAACATTTTACACTACTTTATTATGAAAATGCCAAGAAGATATAGTTTGCTTAACAAAGGACAAAATAAGAGGCATGTGTAAAAGTATTTTTTATAAGAATCTTAGAGAAAATTGAGTCTTTCAAACTCATATTAAAATATAATCAGGATAGTATACAATCTAGCTATTTTATTACCTGTCCATTCTACTTATAAATAAATGAATCTACTTAAAATAGATTTGTATTATTACCAGGGATCAGTTTGTCATAACTTTAGAAGTTGTTACTACATTTGTAACTGATGCATCAATATATTTTAATGTCAATTTGCATTTCTTCACTAAGCCTCTATTACCTACATGACTTATTTCACGCTTTATTGCCCTATCATTAACTATAAGTATACTTCATGTTAGTAAGCATAAATCACATCTATACAGTTTATGTTAGATTTAATCAGATTCAGTAGAAGTCTTCTCAGTGACATTAAACCAGAGACAAATCAGGGGCATCAACATTTTCCAGGAGTGCAGAATATATATTGGTTTTGGTTTTGGTGGGAGAATGTATGCCACACTCTTAATTTCAATGATCACACAGCTAAGAGTGTCTTATGCCAGCTTGAAGCAAAGAGCAAGATAAGTCAGATTTCTAGGTTGATAGAAGAAAATTATTTGTATAAAATCTGGAAATAATTAGCAGGTTCCAACATCATGAGTATGACCAGGTAATATTGGGATGACAGTTACGTCAATGTGCGTGTCTGAATTCAGCAATAGTGGGAGGGTTCAACTACCATCTTTGGATCAATGCTCTTTACTGACCAATCATTCAAATCAATAAAATGATTGATTTGATGGTATGCAAAGGATTAAAAAAATAGCCAGTAGCTTTTTATATATTCCCAATATTGAGGTTTTGTGTGTGTGTGTGTGTGTGTGTGTGTGTGTGTGTTATAATGGGGTAAAAAAGTAGTTGGAACAAGGGGAGGATAGAGAAAACATGCCAGGCCAGTGATCCTACCATGTCATATATAAGATTTCAGTGATATTTTCTAGTACCTTAATGTCAGTGAGACTCTAAATGGCACAATGATAGAAAATGGAATTGCTCATCAATTTAAAACATATTTCAATTTCATATTCTGTTTAAAAGAAAGATATAAATTTCAGTTACAAAGAGGAAAGTTTTGTGTCAATAAGAATCCTCTTATATATCCTACTTTCAAGAATGGAGAAGCCCTCCTCAAATGCCAGTTTACCTTAGACAGAAGTTGGAAAGAGTATAAAGCAAGAGTGGACTAAAGACTCAACCATTCAGAAGACATGAACTCTGAAAAACATTAATTATTCAGAAGAAGGAACTGACATTGAATAGAAGATGGTTTAAGCTTCTCTGTGTGTATTCCAAGCTTGAAAAAGCAAACTGAATTGTAAGTGTCTTATTAAAACATTAATAGAATGGGGGTGTCTAAAAATTTTTGTACATGTTTTATTTATTTAAAAGATATTTTCTAAACCTTCCAACAATCACCATGTTATTCAGAGCAAACATCAAAGTACATACAAAGGCCTACAGAGCCCTATATCATGTGGTCCCCGTCACTTTTAAGACTTCATCTCCTCGTGTTTGTCCCTTCAACTCACCTGACTTTGAGCATGCAGCGCCTTCTTGTTGTTTATTGGTACACGCAACATGTTACTGCTCAGGCCCTTCCTTCTCATTCGCTCTTTCTGGAATTCAGTACAAAAAAATTTTGCTCTTTTTTGTTAGAGCTATTCTTTTGTCTCATTCCCTACATTCTTCAAGGTTTTTTTGAACTCACTGAGGCCTACTCTGACCAACCTTGAAGTTACAACTCTTGGGGCACCTGGGTGGCTCAGTCGGTTAAGCATCCGACTTCAGTTCAGGTCATGATCTCATGGTTTGTGGGTTCAAGCCCCACATTGGGCTCTGTGCTGACAGCTCAGAGCCTGGGGCCTGTTTCAGATTCTGTGTCTCCCTCTCTCTCTGACCCTCCCTTGCTCACATTGTCTCTCTCTGTCTCTCAAAAATAACTAAAAAGCACTAAAAAAATTTTTTTTTTAAATTGCAACTCAGCTCCTCATCTTGACCATGATCTGTATTTCTCAACATGTGTCAGCTTATAATATGCAATGTGCTTTTCTTATTCATTATGCTTTGGTTGATAATTTCCTAGTTTTTTATATATTTTGACAATCTGACTTATCTTACTAGAGTATCAGCTCTACAACGGTACAGCTTTTTCTCTTCTTCATTGTTTTAACTGATAAATCTCAGGCACTTATAAAAGTGCCTAGCTCAGGGGTAGCTGGGTGGATCTGTCAGTTGGGCATCTGACTTCGGCTCAGGTCTTAATCTCGTGGTTCATGTGTTCAAGCCCCACATCGAGCTGTCTGCTGCCGGTTTGGAACCTGCTTTTTCTCTCTGCTCCTCTCCCACTTGAATTTTCTCCCTCTCAAAAATAAATAAACATTTTGGGGCACGTGGGTGGCTCAGTTGGTTGAGTGTTGGACTTTGGCTCAGGTCATGATCTCGTAGTCTATGAGTTTGAGCCTTGCATCAGGCTCTGTGCTGACAGCTCAGAGCTTGGAGCCTGCTTCAGATTCTGTGTCTTCTCTCTCTCTGCTCCTCACCTGCTCATGCTCTGTCTCTCTCTGTCTCTCAAAAATGAATAAATGTTAAAAAAATAAACTAAATAAACATTTTTTAAAAAGTTCTTAGCACAAAGTAAGCACTCAATAAAAAGTCATTGAACGAATTAATCCTAATACATATTATTTATATGTGTGTGTATACATATATATATTTAAATTTGAGTATAGTTGACACACATGTTATATTGGTTTTGGTTGCACAACATAGGAATACAATAAGTTTATACCTTATGCTATGTTAAGTGTAGCTACAATTTACATGTCCCAATTCATCACTATTACAGTATCATTGACTATATTACTTATGCTTTGACTTTTATTCTTATGACTTATTCACTCCACAACTGGAAGCTAATATCTCCCACTACCCTTTATTCATTTTGCCCAGCCCTCCATCCCCTTGTCATCTGGCAATCATCTATTTGTTCTCTGTATTTATAGATCTGATTTTGCTCTTTGTTGGTTTAGTCATTTACTTTGTTTTGTGTTTTTAGATTCCACATGTGAGTGAAATCATAAGGTATTTGCTTTCTCAGTCTGCCTTATTTCACTTAGCACAATACCTTCTAGGTTCATCCATGTTGTCTCAAATGGCATGATCTCATTCTTTTTTAAATGTTTATTTATTCTTGAAAGAGAGAGAGAGCCTGAGCAGGGGAGTGGCAGAGGGAGAGAGGGACACAGAATCTGAAGCAGACTCCAGGCTCTGAGCTGTCAGCACAGAAGCTTACAAACACTATTTGTTGGAAACCCACACAGCTATTACAGTGGTAAAGAGTACTCTAGAACCTTACATTGTATTTTGAAATACAAAATATGTTTGTCATTTGGGGCCAAACAGGTGAGAACTTACCTTTCTTCAGAGGATGATCCTCATTATAACTAGGTCTATTTCCAAAATCTGTGATAATATCCCTTCACCATATCATTCCCACACAGGCTTTCTAAGCTTCTTTTATAAAATATTCTTTAATATTTATTTATTTTTGAGAGAGAGAGAGAGAGAGAGAGAGAGGGAGAGAGAGTCCAAAGCAGGCTACAGGCTCTGAGCTGACAGTGCAGAGCCCTATGCAAAGCTCGAACTCATGAAGTGTGAGATCATGACCTGAGCCAAAGTCGATGATTAACCAACTGAGCCACCTAGGTGGCCCTAAACTTCTTTTATGGATTTAATTCTGTCTCTTTATGCTGAAAGAAAGCATGGGAAGAAGACAAGGGTTATTTTTCCTCCATGTAGCTTCAGAGAGTAGGTTAGAATGATAATCTGAGTTGATACTGAAGTATTCCTAATGTGTACACTATTTCAGGCATGGAAAGTCTTTAAAAAGTTTAATCACTTTTAACATATTTCTTTGAATCTGTTACTTCATATGTGGGAGTCTATCCTAAATCCACACACCCAAGACACACACGCAATATTAGCAGCTGTTTTCCAATTTAGGTGCCTGGTTTCTCTTATAAAAATTAATGTGAAGAGGAGAGATGACTTTCTCATGCAAGCAGAAAAAGAATATTTATTTATTTATTTATTTATTTATTTATTTATTTATTATTTTGAGAGAGAGAGAGAATGCAAGTGGGAGATAGGGATAGAGGAGGAGAGAGACTGAATCTTAATCAAGCTCCATATTCAGCACAGCCATGCTATGCAAGGCTCAATCCCACAACCCTGGAACCATGACCTGAACTGAAATCAAGAGTTGGAAGCTCAACTGACTGAGCCATCCATGTGCCCCAGAGCAGTGATATTTTAAATGCCCTATGCCTATGAGAATAAATTTCCTAAGACTATCGTTTATGTCCTATAGTGCTTGTTTTTCAGTGAGGAGAAAAGAGATAAAAATGTTACCATTTGGATATAATTTATTAGAGTAATAGAAATAGAAGCTTAATGGGTAGAGGAAAGTAAATTTAAAAAGATTAATCAATAAAAAGCAGTCAGGAAAAGGGAAAAAAAGAAACAAATGTAGTAAATACAAAATCCCAAAATAAAATGGCAATAATAAAGCCTAATGTATAAGCAACCAATTTAATTTTTTAAATAAAACTTACTTCTCCTGTTAGAATAAAAAGACTTAGATTAAATTTTAAGAACCCAGCTTTTCACTGATTATAAGTGATATACTTAGTAAAATAACTCATAATGTTTGAAGATGAAAGGATCTAAAAAGGTACATTTGTAAAATATAAATAAATTAGAGGCAGGCAGTATGAGTATTTCTATGGAATTTAATATTAAATAAATGAGTAAATTAAAATAAAATATTAATTGAAATGTAGCATAAAACAAGATGATCTTATTATATTTATATATGCAATTGTTGTTTTTATACATACTTTCTGTTAACATGTTTATACACATTCTTTGTGGCATGTAGTTACTATAAACTCATGGATGGAAAAGGTACATGCACTTATGATAGTGATGGTTTGAGGGTGGGAGGGTTGAGTATTTGATGGCAAAGTGGAATGAAGTATATTTTAAATCTATCTGATAACTTATATTGACAAAATAGTGATACCTAGTAATTTTGGCAGGTGGGCAAATGGATACATACAAGATTTTCTTCATGAATTTCCCTGTTTTAAACATCAAAATAAGGGCATCTGGGTTTTGCTCAGTTCATTGAGCTTCTGACTTTGGCTCAAGTCATGATCTCTTGGCTTATGAGTTCAAGTCCTACATCAGGCTCGGTAGTGTCACCCTGTCAACACAGAGCCTACTTCGGATCCTCTGTCCTTGTCTCTCTCAGCTCCTCTCCCACTCATGCTCTCTCTTCTGAGAAGTGAATAAAATATGTAAAAAAAATAAAAACAAACATCAAAATAAATAAATACTTGAATTCATCACGGTAAGGCTGATATGGTTATATCTCTTCACTTTCTGCAATTCCTTAACACGGACCTAGAAACCAGTAGAAATGACAGCGAACTGTGCAGTTAACCCCTGCATATCCTTTAAAATGCTTCTCTGGAATCACTTCTTTTTAGAAGTATTTTTCTGTCCCTGTATCAGTTTTCACTGTTTTGTGAAATGACCAAAACCCCAATTCAACTGGCTTGAGCAAAGCAAAGGAAGGAGGGAAAAGAATATATCAGTTGGCATAACTTGGAGTAACGGACGCATTAAGGAAGAATCTGGCTTTAGGCAAAGCTGCATTCAGGGTTAGGCATTCAGGGTTAGGCATTCTTTCTGTCTTTTGGATCTACCTTCAGCTCTTTTGATTTGATTTCTAAATATCTCCACTTTGCTTATAGATGTTTGAGGAAAGCTGATATTTTCTAAGCTTCAAATCAATCACAAAATAAATAACAAGAGTCTGCATTGGTGCCCAGTCAAATTCTCTTTGAGCCAAATGACAAAGTGGGAAAAAGCCCAGTCACCGGTTCAGTACAGAAAATCTATAGCCTAACAGCGGGAACATTCTGAAGGTACCATTGTCAGGACTTTGACTGAGCTACGGCTTTGTGTCCTATTTTCCCAAGCTTTTAACAACCTCCATGATAGTACTCCATGATAAGTAATTTACTACACCTTGTCTTGGGGTTGGGTTCTCACACTTAATACAGGGCCTGTGGATGTATACACAATGGTAAGGCCTTTTGCTGAAGCAGGAGTGAGGTCAACCAACTTGAACCGCACTGATCAAGAGTATGAATGGGTTTATCTCTCTAGCAAAACTTCAGAGTCCAGACTCAATAGAATTATTATTTCTATATAATAAGCCTTGAAATTGGGTAATCTGAAAACTTCACCAATGTTCTTTTTTTTTAAATTTTTTTAATGTTTTTTATTTATTTGTGATACAGAGAGAGACAGAGCATGAGACGGGGGAGGGGCAGAGAGAGAGAAGGAGACGCAGAACCAGAAGCAGGCTCCAGGCTCTGAGCTAACTGTCAGCACAGAGCCTGACGTGGGGCTCGAACCCACGAACGTGAGATCTGACCTGAGCCAAAGTCGGAGGCTTAACCGACTGAGCCACCCAGGCGCCCCCACCAAAGTTCTTATTTAAAATGTTGACTTTAGTTTCTTTGCCTTTCCATATACATGTTGTATATAAGAATACCATTGACTTTTATAAGTTGACCTTGAATTCTGTTTTCCATCTTGATTCATATATTGATTCTGGGAGATTTTTTGTAGATTCTTTGTGATTATCTACACAGACATGTCATCTGTGGATAAAAACACTTCTCCCATTCTAAGCAGTAAGTTTAGTTATTTTTCTTGCTTTTGTGTGTTGCCTAGGACTTTTAATCATTAAGGTAAATCTATTATCCTTTACATAGTTCAAAAGGCCCTGACTCGATTTCCAATTTTACTTTGCATTCTGTCGAATCAAATGAAGCTCTTAGTGCCTCAAAAGTTCCAGATTCATCTCACCTCCAAGCTGTCTTTTCAGCAGTTACTTCTCCCTGCGAATCCCCTTTCACTGCCCCACTTTGTCATCTAGTTAACCACTGCTCATCCTTGGGCCTTAGCTTCTTTCAGATGATATACCCCTTCTCCTATTGCTACCCAATTGCCATGTTTATAGCACTTATCATAATTATAATTACTTGTTCAATATCCATTTATTCATGAGACTATTTCCTTTGGGCAGAGACTACATCTATCTGGTTTACTCCTGCATTTCTAGTACCTAACAGAGTTAGCAGCTAGAAAGTAGATGTTCTTTAAATATTTCTTGAATAGCTGAATGAGGAATATGTAACTTAACAATAGTAATACATATGTAAATTGATTAAACTGTAAGATATAAAAATATACTTTTTCCTTATAATTGTGCATGTGTGTAGGATATCAAATTAATAAAATCCAGCCATAGCAGCTTAAATCATCATTGTCCTTACCAGCAACAACACGGTTGTACCAACTACTGTTTATTGATTACATTCCATATAATAGGTATAATAATAGGTATTTCATAATCACTTTATTATTTATCAGTTATAACAATCCAAATTTAGTTACTGTCATCTCCTTTTGCTATTAAACTTAGCAAAGATGTCCTCATATTGGGAATTTTGAAGTGATTTTTTGAATCCTACAAATGATATAAAATGCACATCAGTGGTGAGATAGTCATCTCAGTATGAACATGCAAATTCATACATCCAGAGACATTCAAAGTTAAGACAATTCTATGTTCAAAAATTATTTATTGTTGGCCTCATAGGCACTAATGGTTATTAATGTTACAAATAAATAAGACGTTATCCTTCCTTTCCCAATTAAAGATGTGTGCCAATGAATATGTCAGTGATTCTAGGGTAAATCAAACAATTATAAAGAACAGTGTAGGCAAAAAAGTGTCCGGGGACTTGAGAGAGAGAAAGATTAGTTCTGATGTCTTTTAAGAGAGGACAAAATTCAGGTAGATCCTTAACTGACAGTGAAAGGAAAATACTTGCTAAGCATAATATAAAATAAAGAATTAAATAATGATATTAATAAATTTTGTAAGCTCCATTCTCCTACTTCTTTGATAAATAAATGATAGGAAATGGAACTTCTCTTCTATGTTGGAAAGAGGTGAAAACCCACCCTTAGTGAATTTTCTTATTTTATTTTATTCAAAAAATGTTTTTTAAATGTTTATTTTTGAGAAAGAAAGAGACACAGAGAGAGACAGAGTGAGAGCAGAGGAGGGGCAAAGAGAGAGGCAGACACAGAATCTGAAGCAGGCTCCAGGCTCTGAGCTGTCAGTACAGAGACTGAAGTGGGGCTCAAACTCACAAACTGCTAGATCATGACCTGAGCTGAAGTTGGACGTTCAACTGACTGAGCCAATCAGGTGTCCCGAATTTTTATTTTAGATAAGCACTTACTATATTAATGCCATGCAGATATTTCCATTGTATTTCTTAGCTAATACAAGCAGTCAAAAGAAAGATGTTTCTAGTAATTTTGAAATATGGCCCTATATTCCAATCTTTATCTTCATTTTTAATATACTTTAAATGTTACAATTTCACCATTGGATGGCAATATTGCATGTTATTTCCCCTTTGGTTTTTTTATAAGCATTTAACTACAGAGGAAAATTCAATGTTGCCTAAGAATTAAGATTTTTTTAGTCAATTTTATTTATTTTTTGCATTATTTTATTTCATATTTTATAGTGAAAATATATTCAAAACGATGTTCCTCTCTAGACGGTTGATGTAGATTCAGTTAAGAAGTCAATAAATACAACATTTGCCTTTCTGGGTGGAAGATGAAATGATCTGTCATATACTGAGCTTGATTCTATTCCGACTTTAATGTTATGGTGGAACACTGTGTCCCAGTCCTTGCAGAGGAAAAATTCAAACAATTAAGGACCATGTGAAAAGATGGTCAATGGCGATCTTCTATGAATCATTAGGATCTCACTTTCCTGAAAAGTACATTTGCTCAATAAGTATTATTGAAATGGTTTGAATTAGTGTACATAAATTTCAAAGAAGAAAAGTTATGATATATTTCTCCAATAGCTGTAATTTATGTTCTGATTTATAAATCACATATCACATTTTACATCATCCTCAAAGTAGTCCAAATGTAGCTAACCATGCAGATATTAAACGCTTCCCAGAGAAAAAACGTGATTTCATAGAATATTATGGTAGTAGCCTACCATTCATAAGAAAGGGAAGAATAAGAATCGATACAAAATATCTTTGAGGGATGCCAGGGTGGCTCCGTATGTTAAGCATCCAACTCGATTTTGGCTCAGGTCCTAATCTCACAGTTCATGAGATCAAGTCCTGTGTCAGGCTCTGTGCTGACAGTGCAGAGCCTGCTTGGGATTTTCTCTCTTTTTTTGTCTCTGCCCCTCTCCTGCTCATGCTCTTTCTGTCTCAAAATAAATAAATGTTTTTTAAAAATATCACCAAATATATAGAATGCTAATAAGACAACTATCATCAGTTTAGCAATAATTTATATTATGAGTAGGTTTGTCCATAGTCCATACGCTTATCCATTTCAATTTATGGATTAGAGTTGTTCATTAATGAATTTTAAATAGTTTTGTTTCATTGTGACTTCCAGTTGCAGACTACTTACAGACTGCATAGAGATGCATGTCTACATAAGAACTATTTTACTCAAAATAAAATCTATTATTATTTATCTTAATTTGGTAATGTAGTCTTGCATGTTCAATGTGTCTAATCTTTCTAAGTAAATTGGGGAAGTTTATAATTTTATTTTTTAAAATTAAATATTGAAACTAAGATCATTTCCTAAATTGATAAATCTCCTGATCTCCTGATATATTCAGTTTACTTTAATTTACAATAGTATTTTATAAAGTTCAGAAGCATATTTTAATAAATATAAAATTAGTTCACTATTCTTCCCGTTCTGCTTACTAAAATGCGTTTCATTATGTTGGAATAC
>NC_043713.1:40700582-40704762 GCF_006229205.1 Suricata suricatta
TTATTAAAAACCAACAGAATTGCTATGATAGCATCACACCACACAGAATCAAAGGACTTTGTTAAGATTAATTTCTTGAATCATAAATAAATGAGGAAAAAGAGACAACAGGACTTCTCGAAATGTTTACACTTTCCAAAATGAAATAAAATCTTTTACCTGCTTGATGATTACAGCACAGACCAAACGTCTTCCCTTAGAAGCCATCAATATTTACTTGTGGAACTTCACCATAGAAATTTCAGGGGAAAGTAACTATAGAGGTAATTTCAATTTAAAGCCACATAGGGAAGTAATTAAGGTTAATAATATCCATAGTCTCTAAACAAAGATAAAGAAAATGGGCCCTGTATCTTATTTAAATGAAAGAGGTTACAAAGAAAATGGCAGTGAATGCGACTTCAGATAAGGAAACCACAGCATTGATAAAACATCTATTTCCAGATATACGTCACACAATTCTGTATGGCAAGATTGTGCTGTGGTGTTTTCTAGAAATGTACTTCAGATATGATATAGTTACACATACATAGGTTACATTTCTTGTTCCATATATTGTGCTAAATGTTAGTTTGGGTCTGATGGTTCCAGTTCTCTGATTTCATATTTCAAGGATTCTCTTCTAGCTTTCAAGTTAAGTTTGCAGACCTAAGTCTGGTGTTTAAAGAAGACAAGGCATGCGGATAGGAAGAGAGCTAAGAAGGAAGAAATAGTTATAAAGACACTTCGGTAGGAGTAAAAGTAAGATACATGGTTATTTGGATCAAGAGGCAGCATTATCGGAATGCTTAAGAAGTCATCTTAGCAACCAGAGAATTTTGAGTTCAGATCCCAGCTTCACAATTGATATGGAGCATGATTTCTGTGAAGAATTTAAATCGTTTTTTTATCTTTCATTTGTAATAATTTCACATGGTTTATTAACCCTTAATTTGATATTAAGGGTCTCTCACTCTTTTTATTTCTTTTTTTAAATTTTTTTACGTTTTTTGTTTATTTTTGAGAGACAGAGACAGCGCGAGCAGGGGAGGGTCAGAGAGAGAGGGAGACACAGAATCTGAAGACAGGCTCCAGGCTCTGAGCTAGCTGTCAGCCCAGAGCCCGACCGGGGGCTCGAACCCACACATTGTGAGATCATGACCTGAACCGAAGCCGGACGCTGAACCGACTGAGCCACCCAGGTGCCCCCGACTCTTTTTATTTCTATCTCAATCTCTCTGTGTATAAATTTCTATTTCTCTCCCTCTGCTTCTTCTTATTCCTAGAAACGTTACTTTTCCTCCATATTCTCACCTTGCAACCTCTGGAGACTTCAAGATGTTGTGTTCTCATGTTTGCATGTGTCTTCATGTGTCAGGTACTGTGGACAGACAGGTTCAAGTATCCTTCACTCTCAGTGGAAAAAATGCAGAGACTACGGTTTAGAGAGGCTTTAAGCAAGGGTATGGGAGATACGCAGCATTGCATAAATGTTTGTCATCACACAGGGGAGCCAGACAAAAATGGCTGGGCTTCTGAAAGGTAACAGGGAAATATACAGATATTTTTTAAATTTTCAAAGTAATGAACTACTTTAAGGTCTGACTATATCAACAAAAATTAACATACTTGAGAAAAATTATATGTACTTGCTTTGTAAAGAGTGGTACATAGATATAGAGGGAGGGAAGGTGATTTCATTAATTCTCCTTTCAATAATTGTTATATATTATAGCATCTTTTTTCCATATTCACTTAGGTAAACAAGAAGTACTAAACCATATATCTTGGATCAACAGATAATTTCTTCTCTGCAGTTTTAAAAATTTTAATAGCTATTTTAGAATGATTTGAGTGCTTATATAATTTGGCATTGTTTCACTAAATGATTCTTCTGTACTTTAATAGAAAAGAAGACATTTAAAAGCACTTTTATTTGACTGCACTCATTTTTCAACGCTGAGTTTGATAGTTTTGTATGATGATTATATCTTCTACTTTTAGTCCCTAGTCAAATAAACATTCAATAAGTTCTTCTCGGGTAATAGAGCAAGCCAAATATAGAAATTTGTAGACTAATAGCTATTATTTTTATTTGACCATTTTATTCATGTAAGCACTGTTTACATGTAAACATAATTTTTTTGCGTTTAATAATGGTTGGAATGTCTTTTGAAAAATAAGATTTCTTTTCAATTTCAGGAATGGTGACTATCAAGTATGAGTTGGATATAAGATTTTTTTAATTTTAACGGTGCATTTGAATGTTGAATGCTCAGAAGAAACATTAGTATATAAAATAGAGTATCACATATAGACTATTACAATGTGTTTATCATATTTATTAACTTAATAAACAATGTTGATATATATTGATTAATTTAGCAGGTTAGCTAGCATTTTGTGACTCACACATTTTTTTAAATCTATCTCAAAGTCCTAAATAGAGTTAAGAGATTCAATAATGTCTTACACACAATTATGTTGCCTTATAAACAGATTGTGTTATCCATGAATATGTGATCTTTAGCCAAAATTCATAATATTTTTCTTTAGAACATTTTAATTCAGTTTAAATCATGCATTTGCTAATATGGTAGCTATGTAGGTATTAAGGGCTTATAAAATAATTTTTCAGACTTTAGAATACTTTCTCTCTTACCCCCAAAAATTGTAAATCAAAAAAGAATGTGAAAGGATTTTAAAATATGCTAAGTGCAAATGATTAATATCCAGGTATAATTCTAATAACTCCTAGTTTGTTTGTTTTTTTACCAGAGTGATGCTGATCTACCATCTGTAGAATTGGTACCTTAGTTTACTTTTTTTCTGTTAGGGATGAAAGTTCAAGTCTCCTCCCGGACCTTCTTACCATTTATAATTTGGTCTTGAGTAGAATCTGTGAAAGAAAGAAAGGTAACTGTTTCACAAAGCTATCTCATTTTCTTGAAAACTTAACCAAACATAAAACCTACATCTGAATCAATCTGTGTGTGTTGCCTCCCTTGCTCTTGATCTCAGGTTGCTTTGCACCTGCTAGTGAGACTCCAACAGAGACAGCCAGGACCAGTGTCACTAAAAGTGCATAGGCCACGGTCTCAAGTAATTCTTCCATGATTCCCAGTGTTTCATTGGAAATCCATATTTTCTAATACTTCCTGTGTAATTCCTCCACCAAGTATCTTATAGATCCCCCAGACTGTCTTACATATTTCCAGTAATAAATCTAGTCTTATGCACTGCTCAGTCAGTATCTGTTGGTCACCTGCCACAAACAAAAATAAGCAGACTTGAGATGTTTAAGTTTTGTCTAGTACTAAGCAATGGATGAAGGACCCCTCTCTTCTTTATGTACGTAATAAACTCCAGAGATATCTAATCTAGTATTTAAACCCAAATATCTTTCAGGTATTTTGAAAGAAGCTGCTGATTTTTTTTACTTATATATTCTTTTCTTGAACTTGGTAAGTGTGCTATCCTATTTCTTTACTTTTAAAATTCACATAATAGGAACATTGATCTTATTGAGTTCCTATGAGATTTAATTGAGATAGTTCACATAAAGCACTAAGTACCGTATTCTTGGCATATGAAAGGTACTAAAACAATGTTAGAATTTATCAAGCTCATCAGTATCATCACGCTCATCTAATTTCCCCAGAGAGAGAGTGGCTCTTTGTTGATACCAGGATAAAAAATATAAAATCTTTAAATAGCTTACAATAATCTTGATGATTTGGGATGTGTTTCTCCTTTCAGTTCTCCAGACATGCTACTTATGTTCTCTGCACAGTGCTGTTAATTCTCTCTTGCCTCTGGGCCTTTGCACATGCTGTTTTTGTCTTACTGGAATATCTCTCCATACACTTTTTGCTCTTTCTACCAATAAAATGAGGACTATATTGAACAAAGCGGAGGGAATTCAGATGCTCGCCAGCAAAAATGAATTATAAAGGTCCATTACAATATTCCTTACTGAAATTTATCAATTTTATTTAGATTTTCACCCTCTTTGGGTCATGTATATATTTTTGTGGTATTATGGTATTAGTTTTGTAATACTATGTCTAGAGATATCTCCTTTTTCATAGTGCATTTTTCTACCTACTTCCCCCCACCCCCACCTGGTCAGCCTTCCCATGTCCTTCCTAACCTGTCATTCTTTTCATAGAACCAGGTATTGGTTCATTATCCTCCTTAA
>NC_043713.1:40704862-40711889 GCF_006229205.1 Suricata suricatta
TGGATTGCCATGGGAACTAAATGGCGTAATGTAAATAACATTCCTGATACATATTAGCAGTTCCTCTGTTAGGTGTTCTCTAAGAAGAATGTTCAAAAATTGTACCCAATATTAAGTTCAAACTCACCAGTATTCTGTAAGGCTAAATGAATGGGTCTGGTTCTTCCTAATAGTTTTTCTAACTATTGTTCATCATCTAAATGGTCTGTTATGCAGCACCATAATGTTAGGCTCCTGTCTTAGGAAAGCAGTCTGGCCTGATTTCCTTGCTATTGACTGAAGTTTCAGGGCACCAGTCCTTAAAAGTGACATTTCATTTATACTAGAACAGTGACATTCTTCTCAAGGGACCTGTACTGATAATTTCATGAATCTTTAAAACCCCCAATACTATTATCGAATGTAATTTCTGTCATAAAATCTAGTAAAACATGAAGCTCTTAAGTGACCCTTTTGGATTTTTAATGATTCTGTAAATGCATTACTAAAATAATTTATAAAGCTAAATGAGTCATTCAACACATCAATATGGGTAATTCAAACAGGTGCTTCAGCAAAATTCTGAACTGCTAGAAGTCATGGACCTTAGCCCTTTACTCTGCTTACTGCTAAATACATCTAAACTACATCACTAACCTCACTCCATAAATTTTGCAAGCCTGATAATTTCACATTGACTTTGGCAGATCTTTAAATTATTTTAAGTCTACTCCCTGATTTCAGGTTTGCTTTTTGTGGTTAAGAGAATTTGTTTATCAATTTCTTTTCAAGATTTCATTTGTTTTTCTCTATACGTTTTGATTAAATAATATTTTGGGGTTTTTACGTAAAAAAATAGTGACAACTTCAGAGAATTATGTGCTTATTGTGCCCGGTGAACTAAGAATCTAGTTATTTTTGCAAGCAATACTTGATTTTGCTGTTATAGACTTACTTGACAGCAAAGTGGAACTTTCAGAGTAAAAGAATATCTGAATTTTAATCCAGCTACCCTTTTTTTTTAAAGAGCATTGCAACGAGACAAGTTATATAGACTTACTTTCCTTGTCCATAAAATATTGATCTACTGTGAGATGGTCAGGAGGATTAAAAAGAATAAAATATGTCAACATTTATTATAGGTAAGGTGCTCAATAAATATTGGTTCTTTTCTCATTTCCTTCTAATCACACTGGTTTCTTTTATGCTTTCTTACAGGATGAACATGACATTTTAAAAATAGAGACCAAGATGAGAAATGCATTAGCAAACCCTTTTTATCGTTTTCTTTTTTCTATTCAAATAAATAGTATGCATCTTCCTATTGTCCTCTCTCATTTAGCATTTTAGATCCATGTTTTCTTTTTTAAAAAGTTCTTTTATAATTTCCTATCGGCAGTGTCATTTCTTTGTGTACTGTTTAGTAACTCTCATGATTTCTATTTTTAGAAAATTTACTATTTGGCTTGGGTGCAACATTTTTCTTTATTCTTTTTGGTGACTTTTACCACTACTGGGCTAATCCATCAAGGAAGCTATTTTATTACCAATTTCTTCAGCTGTAATTGTGATAAGGAAGTCTGTTATATCTAATAGAATGACAAGAAAGCTCTAGGCTAGGGAGAAAAATTCATTTACTGCTATTAACTAGCTATCATTGGATGTTAAATATGCTTTTTAAAATATCAAGATATAGAAAAAATCATATTTGGTTGTACAATTAGCCACAACTTAAATATTTATGAATTTGCAAGGTCTCTCTCAAATTCAAATCTCAGGGTAAGCCAATCTCACAATGCTCTTTCTGAAAATAAAGAGAATTAACACTTTTTATATAGCTTCTCCCTTCACTTGTTCCTTTGATCTATACATATACTTATTCCACATTTATGGGAAAGTCAGACATATTTTCATATTCCTGTCTTCTTTAACTATTTTCATTAGCATCATCATGTTTTAGTTCTGTCAATGCAGACATTACTTTTACATGGCAACTTGGGTTTAAAATGCACATTCATCTCCTTTGTTGAATAAGTAATGAATTAATGATGTGTGTAAGATGGATGAAGTGATCCCATACTCTTCAGTGAATAAAAAGAGATGCTGATAGGTTCTAGTTTGGGCCAAGTCCCGAGAGCTGTGACTCCAACTCTGATTTTCTGAGTCCCAGGCCTTTATTCCTTCCATTACACTCTTTTTTTCATCTTCCCATTTCTCTTTGCATCTTCCTGAAGTCATGATCAGCTCTCTTCCTTAAATATTTTAGTTGATTTACTAAGCCTTCCTTTTGCTTTCCTCTTTGATTAATTAACAAATGCAAGCAGACTTAGATATACCATCTGTATTGATCTCTAGAGAAAGAGAATGAATACAAAATCAATTCATATTCAATCAACTTGAATATAGATGTATATGAATTGATCCAAATGTGAATGCATGTTCATATTACATATTATGGAGGCTGAGATGTCTCAAGACCTCTGTCTGAATAACAATTACAGAGGCTGAGATGTCCCAAGGTCTGCAGTTGGTACCTGGAGGCTCACGAGAACCAATGGTGTAAATTTCAGTCTGAAAGCCATGAGACTCAAGATCCAAGAAGAGCTGATGTTCCCATTCAAGTTTGAAGGTAGGAAAACACCTATGTCCTGGGTCAGAGCAGTCAGACAGAAAAAGTTACTCACTGGAGAGTTAGCCTTTTCTTCTATTCAGGCCGTCAACTGATTGGATGACCACAACAAACATTTGGGAGGCCAATCTGCTTTACTAAGTCCACTGATTAAAATGTTAATAGCATCCAAAAACACCTTTACAGACACACCCAGAATAATGTTTGACCAATTATATTGGCACTCTGTGACCCAATCACATTGACACATAAAATTAACCCTCACATCATCTCTTTTTTATTTTCATGCTTTGGAAGACATTTTTAATGCTTTTCATTTATGCAGAAAGCAAAACAAAATATTAAGGCAATGTGCATCTCTTAGGCTCTGCAGAGCAAATGAATAAGAAAGTGACAAACCTTGGTGAAGCACTTCATTTTTTTAAGCTTTAATACTTTCTAAGCATTTTCTCAATGTGGTTGCAGAAAGAATCAATTGAGAATCATTTTAGAAGAAATTTAATTACTTTGCAGGATTAAAATTTTAATTATGAGTATTCAATTAAATGTTAATGTTGAGATTTACTCTTCAGATTTTTATGCAAATATGTCCTCTCATATGCACAAATTAAAGATAAAGGAGGTTCATAGTCTAGATTGATTTTGTTTTGTTTTGTTTTGCACTTCACTAAATCACTGATAGTTGACTTTGAGGGACATTTTGTGCTTATGACATGAAAAGTAATAATAAGACTACTCTTACCTGATCTACTGGGAAAAAAAGTTTAGTTGGTTGAAATAGGATGTGGCTACCTAGACAATTTAGAAAGCGACTACCCGGGGCACCTAGGTAGCTCAGTCAGTTCTCTGACTTTGGCTCAGGTCAGATCTCACATTTGTGGGTTTGAGCCCCCCGTCGGGCTCTGTGCTGACAGCTAGCTCAGAGCCTGGAGCCTACTTCTGGTTCTGTGTCTCCTTCTCTCTCTGCCCCTCCCCCTCTCATGCTCTGTCTCTCTCTGTATCAAACATAAATAAAACATTTAAGAAAATTGGAAAGGGACTACCCTTCTGGACAATCGGAAGTGATTAGCATTTTAGAAAAGAAACAAATGAAAGCAAATAAAATGAATTTTGATATTTCTCTTTATCACTCTAACTCCTGGTAATACAGAAATGCATTTCCCATTTCATATAGTTTTAAAGTTGATAGGGAGTTGTATCTAATTTAGCTTTCTTAATATTACAAATGAAAACTGTGAGGCTAGCGGTGTCACATGACTTTTAGTGAAAAAACATTTCCCTGCTCTAAACACTGGGCCACCACACCTTCCAACAGCACTTGTGGAAGGAACACCAGCTCAGGTGACTTGAGTTTTACTTCCAAATCTATAAAATTAGCATGTGATGTTGATCATGTCAGTCTCTGTACTTTTGATTCCTCCTCTCTAAAATGAGGTTGGAAGATATGATCTTTGTGATGTCTTCCAACTGTAACGGAGGAAAAGAGACATAGGTGCTTAGAAGGAAAAACAGACAGAATAACATATGATGGTCTTTACATTGATGAATGATGGTGGTATGCAATGAACAACTTTCCCTAGAGATTTCTTCTCAAAATAGATAATTTACTGAGGTATATCATTTACCTAGATGTTATGGTATGTTAACTATATGGTGTGATGAAGTTAACATTAATCTTTTTAGTAGCCTTGATTAAAACTTCAAACTAGCACCACTCTTGCTAATCAAATAGTAAAATTAATATCTTAATTTCATTTAATTTTATAAAATGTGGATTATTATTGACTGCATTTAGTTTCCTTTTGGAATTTGAAATGAACTGAATTCAAATGTAATGTAATGTATCTTGTCAGGGCTTATGAAGAACAAAAAAACTCCACCAAACTAAGTACTCCCAAGTAAAATTTTCTTCAAAATCTAATTATTTGATTTGTGAAATGATTCTATCTAAAATTCAACAAATTGAAAATAATGATTAGAAAATCTGGAATAGAGTGTATGATATGGTGTGATGTCATCTTTATGAATGATATCATGGGCTAAATGTTTTATAAGAAAAGTTGAAGGAATTCATGTCAGAATGTAATGAGAATATCAACAATTGGCAGATGTAGTTCTCACTTTAGCACACAGCTAAAATATCATGGAGCTACATTTCAGTTGCTGCAAAGTATATAATATAGGAAATCCTTAAAAATTGAATCTACTTGTGACCACTGAAGTAAGTTTTTTCCAGTATTTTCTTTGTTGCTTATAAAATATATATTCTCTTTTATTGATCACATTTTATTAATGCATATGTATATTATTTACACATACAGACACAGATTTCAGATTCTTTCAATGCTTTTGACATAATTACTTTGGATAATTTTTGTTATAAATCTGAATGGAAATTAAAACAAAACCTGTGCATTTAGGATAATATATTTCTTAAAATATCCCATATGAGTGCATTATTTATTATGGTCAATTTAATTGTATTTTTTTGATGGAAATAGCATAGGTAATTTCATACATCTTATCCCTTAAAACAAACTCTGAGGCGAGGGTTAACTGGCAGTGGGTCATCTGGTAGATGTAATCCCAGACTAACAAGGTGAGGGGGAAAAGAAATGAAGAAGGCAGAATGGAAAATGATGAAAGGGGAAGGGCGACTCCACAGGCTACTTCTTCACACCAGGTTGAATAATAGATGCAGTCAGATGGCAAGGAGATCATAGGACACCATCGCTGGCAATTGATAGAAAATGTTATAGAACAGTCCATAAGAGGGAGACAAGAGTAAGTTTTATTGTTCTATCTACAGTTTCTTATTGGTCAGAATATATCCTATAAAGAATTAAAGCTTTTCTTCTTCAGAGTTGCTTTCTTGGAAGTTTCCCCTTTGTCAGTTTCTCTAGAAGGCCCACACACAGCCCAAAGTGTTGGGATTCTTCCATACCAAAAGTAATCAGAAATGGCAGAAAGTCAAGGTATGTAACAAGATGGCCTCCAGATCAGCAGTAACCAAGGATGAGTCTTCTTGAGCAAGTGCCTAAATAGTCAAAGTGGTAAATTTGAGAACATAACTTTGGAAAGAAGTGGCTACAAATGCAGCTGAGGCAGAACAAGTTGATAATAATCTGGAATTTGAGGAGAAACAGGATATTTATCTAAGAAATCTATAGTAACTCCTTAAATGTTGTACATAATTTATTTATATCATATATATTTTTGATAGATGACTGGTACAACTTTTGGATGGTATTTTAATATACATAAGCAGCAAGACTGTACTGACCTGAATAACATCAGATTTTGCTTTTTTTTTTTAAAAGACCAAATTACCAGGCCATCTGGGTGGTTCAGTTGGTTAAGCATCAGACTCTTGCTCTTGGCTCAGGTCATGATCTCACTGTTGCTGAGATTGAGCCCCACATAGGGCTCTGTGCTGATCGCTCAGAGCCTGTAGCCTGTTTTGGATTCTGTCGCCCTCTCTCACTGTCTTTCCCCCCTCTCTCAATCTCTCTCTCTCTCTCTCTCTCTCTCTCTCTCTCTCTCTCTGTCTCAAAATAAATATACATTAAGAAAAAGACCAAATGATCTAGTAAGAATTAGCAAACATAAATACTTTGAGTAATTGATGCCATGTTTAAAAACACATTCATTGTGGGGCACCCAGGTGGCTTAGTCAGTTAAGCATCTGACTTTGGTTCAGGCCATGATTCCCCAGTCTGTGGGTTCAAGCCCCATGTCGGGCTCTGTGCTGACAGCTCAGAGCCTGAAACTTGTTTCAGATTCTGTGTCTCCCTCTCTCTCTTTCCCTCCCCACCTATGTTCTATCTCTCTCTGTCTCTCAAAATAAATAAACATTACAAAATTTTTTAAATAATTAAATAAAAATTCATTCATTGTATTTTGGTCTGAACAATTGTGCTACTGTTATTTTTTCCCCTTTAAAACAGCAAAGTGTATAGCATGTAAAGATTTATCAGTTTTCCCAGATCATCAGGCTAACAGCAGCATCTAATTTGTCCAACTATCTTATAAAATGTCAAGTTGCAATAAATGATCTTAAATATGTAACAACCTTGGGGTTCCTGGGAGGCTCAGTTGGTTGAGTGTCCAACTTTGGCTTAGATTGTGATCTTACACTTTGTGAATTTGAGCTTCATGTTGGAGTCACTGCTGTCAGCACAGAGCCCACTTTGGATCCTCTGTTCCCCCTCTTACTGACCCTCCCTCACTCATTCTCTCACTCTCTCAAAAATAAAAATAAAAACATTTAATATGGGAAGTCCTAGCATCAGCAATAAGACAACAAAAGAAAATAAAAGGCATCAGAATTGGCAAAGAAGGAATCAAATTTTCACTTTTTGCAGATGACATGATACTCTACATGGAAAACCCAATTGACTCCCCCAGAAGCCTTCTAGA
>NC_043713.1:40711989-40713279 GCF_006229205.1 Suricata suricatta
AGGCTTCTGGGGGAGTCGATTGGGTTTTCCATGTAGAGTATCATGTCATCTGCAAAAAGTGAAAATTTGACTTCTTCTTTGCCAATTCTGATGCCTTTTATTTTCTTTTGTTGTCTTATTGCTGATGCTAGGACTTCCCATATTAAATGTTTTTATTTTTATTTTTGAGAGAGTGAGAGAATGAGTGAGGGAGGGTCAGTAAGAGGGGGAACAGAGGATCCAAAGTGGGCTCTGTGCTGACAGCAGTGACTCCAACATGAAGCTCAAATTCACAAAGTGTAAGATCACAATCTAAGCCAAAGTTGGACACTCAACCAACTGAGCCTCCCAGGAACCCCAAGGTTGTTACATATTTAAGATCATTTATTGCAACTTGACATTTTATAAGATAGTTGGACAAATTAGATGCTGCTGTTAGCCTGATGATCTGGGAAAACTGATAAATCTTTACATGCTATACACTTTGCTGTTTTAAAGGGGAAAAAATAACAGTAGCACAACTGTTCAGACCAAAATACAATGAATGAATTTTTATTTAATTATTTAAAAAATTTTGTAATGTTTATTTATTTTGAGAGACAGAGAGAGATAGAACATAGGTGGGGAGGGAAAGAGAGAGAGGGAGACACAGAATCTGAAACAAGTTTCAGGCTCTGAGCTGTCAGCACAGAGCCCGACATGGGGCTTGAACCCACAGACTGGGGAATCATGGCCTGAGCCAAAGTCAGATGCTTAACTGACTAAGCCACCCGGGTGCCCCACAATGAATGTGTTTTTAAACATGGCATCAATTACTCAAAGTATTTATGTTTGCTAATTCTTACTAGATCATTTGGTCTTTTTCTTAAAGTATATTTATTTTGAGACACACAGAGAGAGAGAGAGAGACAGAGAGAGAGAGAGAGAGAGAGAGATTGAGAGAGGGGGGAAAGATAGTGAGAGAGGGCGACAGAATCCAAAACAGGCTACAGGCTCTGAGTGATCAGCACAGAGCCCTATGTGGGGCTCAATCTCAGCAACAGTGAGATCATGACCTGAGCCAAGAGCTGAGTCTGATGCTTAACCAACTGAACCACACAGATGGCCTGGTAATTTGGTCTTTAAAAAAAAAAGCAAAATCTGATGTTATTCAGGTCAGTACAGTCTTGCTGCTTATGTATATTAAAATACCATCCAAAAGTTGTACCAGTCATCTATCAAAAATATATATGATATAAATAAATTATGTACAACATTTAAGGAGTTACTATAGATTTCTTAGATAAATATCCTGTTTCTCCTCAAATTCCA